>NC_044973.1:1076443-1303856 GCF_004355905.1 Pyricularia grisea | reverse complement strand
CCCCCCAAAGCACTTTCTCAGGTAACAAGGATTATATTTATTAACATGTAAAGCTTTGACTCACCCTGCAACTCGAAGTAAAGCCTTGCCCAGGGCTGTAACCACTATTTCAGGGTTTGATCTTCGGCATATCTCGTGACTACGACCACATACATTCTTTTGGGTGTTTGGGTGTCATCATGGCTTCACTCCTCCCAACATCCACGTCGATCTTGGCCGCTAGGAAACGCCGGCTAGCTAGACCGGAAAATAACAACGGTCGGCATGATTGCCAACCGCAGCTTTCTTTACTATGGTGGTAAGGGTAAAAATCACTATCCCTAAACAATTAGCACAGCGCTGTGGGCCTTGTGGGTGTTCCAAATTTTGGTAGTAGTTTTTTGCAAAAAAGTAAATTTACTATGCGTAGGTATTTGAAGCTCCCCACAGACAGTTAGGTTGGTAAAGGCCCACGCATACACATACGGTGACAAGGGGTGGTTTTTTTTTCGCCTGCCACCGTGGTATATGTGTACGTGGGCCTTGGTTAATTTAATTATTCGCGGGAGCAACCGAATACCACATTCTTATTTTTGCTCAAAACTATTATAAAAGTCGGTAATGCCCACAAAGCCCACAGCAGCGGACATTGTACAGGGGGATGGAACTCTACCCTTACCACCATTATACCATAGTAGATTATTGGCTCAATTTAAATTGTATATATTATTAACAAATTTCCAGAAATCACTCAAGACTTCACTTTAAAATAATATGTAGAAGAGTCGAACTTGGCTTCTCCACATGCGTGAATTACTTTAAACATGGTTTCAATATAGCGTAAAATGTTTAACCAAAAATAGCTGAAAGTGGGACAAAACTGTAGCACCAGAAATGATCCTTTTCTTTACAAGTTATCAATTTATTTATACTTTTTAGATATTGGTGTAAGTTAACGCAGGGTAATTTGCATTAAGGGCTTATAATATAATTTTAAATCCTGTTCTACAATTGTACTTTGTTCAGCTTCTTTGCGCTTTGATTGCTGAAAATATGGCTGTATGAATAAAAAATGCCGGAACCTTTTGCGTTGCGTTAATTTTGGATACCCACTGTACCTGAGAAAAAGATTTCTTCCAAATTAATACCGAGTCGGCAACGCCCAAGGGGCCACACCACTGGACGATGGAATCTCAATCAGGGCATGTTCGTTTACCCGTAACACCAGAGTACAGCTTTGGAGCTGAGTCAAAACATGAATTATTCTTAGGACATTACACAGGAGTTTTAAGCGACATAACTTCCTACATTAAGATTAATATAAAGATTACTAATTATAACGAGTCTGACAATTGTAGAGTTTAATGACGCATGGATTATCTCTGCATCGAATCTGAGGTCTAATATAGACACTTGCGATTTGAAAAGAGCGAAGTCAATTATATAAACGGGAGGTTTCTCCTGATTGTCTCTCATTTTCGAGTCTCGATTATCACTGTCCACTTTACAACTATATACAATACTTATAAAACCAACCTTTTTAAACTCATTACACATCACTTCTACCAACTCAACAATCTTTTTATTTTTCAAAATGAAGGGTTTTACTATTTTTACCGCCCTTGCTTTGGTCAGTGCCGTATTACGATCAAAGTATCGGGTAACCTATTCTTATGGTAAAGTACAGTGGGTTGAAGCAATTAAGCGTTTAAACTGGGT
Source organism: Pyricularia grisea (assembly GCF_004355905.1). Classification (NCBI taxonomy): domain Eukaryota; kingdom Fungi; phylum Ascomycota; class Sordariomycetes; order Magnaporthales; family Pyriculariaceae; genus Pyricularia; species Pyricularia grisea. Next base: position 1,302,158 of record NC_044973.1, on the reverse strand, counting down.
AACTGGGATTCCTAATAACTGGGGTAAAGTTATAATCGATTCCTGGGTAGGTAGTAAGTTGGATACAAGTTAATTGCTACTAAACAATCTCAAGCTAAATTCTATTTACATGGTAATAAACGTATTTTATATAGTTAATATCCTAAACGTGATTTCCCTTGATCTGTTTAATTTGTAATTCCTAATCGAAATTTTACAAATTACCCCAAATTACATTTTGGTGGTTACGTAATGTTACGTAATTAAATCTTTATATAATCTTATTTTTTACCGGTCGTTGTTTTTTTAATCTATTGTTATTAGGAGGGGTATAACCCCACCTGGCCTTTTTGGTTCCGGTCCAATTATTTAGTCGTAATATTAAATTTCCTTTTTTTTGGCCAAATCCTTTTGGCTTTAAATAGTTTATATTTCCCTAATTTTTATTTTTAATTTTTGGTTTTTTTTTTGCTAATTTTTTCGCGTTATATTTAATCGAATTAATAAATCGAAATCGGGTCGTTTTTCGACAAAACGTCGCCACGCTTTTTTTGCTTTTTTCCTTCCTTTTTCCGTAAATATACCTTCCTATTTTTATTGTAAATTTCGCGGTATAATACGTTACGCCGTTTCGTCGCAAAATTTTTTTCGTTATATTAAATATTTCCGCGTTAACCGTTTTGGTTGCGATATATTGGGTATTTCGAATACCCAATTGCGTAATATTAGTCGGTAATATTTAAAATTCGATGTTAAAATGGAAATTTTGGAAAAAAACATTTTGGTTAAATAGCAGAAAATTTAGAAAAAATAATTGAAATTTTTCCGTTTGCGAAAACAAAAAAAATTGTAATTTAAAAAAATAATGCGAACTATATTTCGCGGAATTAATAATTTGGAAGAATTAAATCGGATGGAACGTAAGGAAATAAAACGGGAAAAACGGCGGCGATTAACCGAAATTTTTTTTAAAATGTTTTTGGAATCGTTTTTTCCGGATTTTAATTTTGTTTGGGATTTGTCCTTCCCAATAGGTTTTTTAAATTCTTTTTTATTGGACGAAATGGATGTTTTCGCGCGGTATCCTATTGGTAAATTATTTTGTTCGTATATTCTAATTTGTAATATATATTAATTGTTTTTTTCGCAGGTTCGTCTCGTAATATGGTTTCGAATTTTAATCGGTCCTTATTTTTTGGAAATGGTAGGTGGTATTTTTTTAAATTTTCCTTTTTTTTTGGCTAATTTACTCGCAAATCCAATTTTTGGTAATATTAGCGGAACGGTTCCTAGCAATTTTAAAAGTGGTTAAAAGATTTCCAAATGTTTTTTTCGTATCCGTAATTTTTTTATTTAATAAGGTATTCCGTTTTTCCGTGGTTACGTTTGTGGTTTAATATTTGTTCTATTTTGTAGGTTTTTTATACGTCGATTTCGATCGTTTTTTATATATTAGTACCGTATGGTACTAATTCCAATAATAATATGTAAAATATCGGGTGGATTTTTATAATATTTGGTAATAATAATTTATAATTGGTATTGCTAATTTTTTTATTAATTTTAAAAGGTCCAAACTTTTTAAAATTAAATTTGCTATTTGGTCGTTGTATTTTAATATTGCGTCGAATAAAATAAACGTTATTTCCTTTTTTAAAGGATGGTCCCTTTATCCGATACTGGTTGGCGTATTTTATTATTTTTTTTCGTACGAATTTTAATTTTTGTTGGAATTTTTTATATAATTATCGTAGCTCGTTTATTTATTTGTTAATTCGCGGTACCGTAATGGTTATTTTAGGTTTTCCATATACGGTAGGATTAAACCTATAATTGGTATAAAACGGGGTTATTTTAGTATTTTCGTTTTTTAAACTATTGTAAACGAATTATATTGTAGGTAATAACCGTACCTAATCGTTTTATTTATAATTTACGTAATATTTCAGGTATTATTCGAATATTTAATTGGCTCGTTTTATTTGTCCGTCCGTCTGGGGGTAAAATACTGTTAATAATTTGTAATTAATTCTTAGTTATTTTATTAATAATTTCCAAAATTTTAATATAAAAAGTTTGTTTTTATCGGTAATAATATTTTTTGGTAATCCGTAATTGCTAATAATTATTCGTAAAAATATATAGGCGATTTTTTTAGCGTTATTGCTTTTTTTATAAGGTAAAAAATAGGCATATTTAATAAATTTGTCCACTATAACCAATATATTATCGTATTTGGTTTTAATAAATAGTTTTTCCGAATATGGTAATTTGACGATAAAATTTATTATAATAGTTTGCTAAATTTTATTAAGGGCTAATAATAGTTATAATAACCTATAAGGTTTATATTTTGCTAATTTGCTTTTGGCGCAAAGTTTGTAATCCTTAATAGCTTTTCGTATTTTTTATCGTATTTTTTTAAAATTATAGTATTATTTTAACCGTTTCCATATTTTGGAAATTTTTTGGTATTCGTATACTTTATTTTCGTGGATTTTCCGTATTTTTTCGGGTATAATCGTTATATTTGTCGTTATAAAATTTCGGTATACTGGTAAAAAGTTTCCGTTTTCGTTTATCGTAAAAATAACGCGTATTTCCTTTGGTATTATATTTTCGTGGTTTGGCTTCCGGTTAAAGGTATTGGCCCTGCCGTTTTTTATTTTTTTCCGGTATACGATCCTAAAATGGAATTTTAATAGGAATTTTAACCATCGGATTTATCGTTTGTTTAATATTTTACTAATGGTAAAATAGGTTAGGTTTTTGTAATCCGTATAAACTAATATTTCGTATTTAATTCCGGATAATTATAGTTTCCATTTTTCGAATATTCGAATAATAGCCATAAATTTTTTATCGTAAATTTGGTAATTAAATTTTAACCCGTATAACTTTTGGAAAAAAAAAGCGCAAAAATACAGTTTTTCTTTTTTATTTCGTTGGCTAAATTATTTTCCGATTACGTAATCGAATACGTCGGTTTTAATTTCGAAAAATTTCGTTAGGTTTAATATTTTAAAAATCGGTTTTCGTACCATTACGTCTCGTAATTATTCGAAAGCCTGTTATATTTATTCCGTCCATTAGAATTTTAAATCCTTTTTAATTATATTGGTTAATAGGGTGGCAATTGCGCCGTATTTTTTAATAAATTTCCTGTAAAAATTTACAAATCCGAAAAAGGTTCGAACATTTTTTACGTTTTGCAGTTAAAGCCATTCTTTTATTATTTGGATTTTCGATTTTTCCATCCTAATTTTTCCAAAAACGATAGTATATTTTAGAAAATTAATTTATTTGCTATAAAAAATACATTTATCGGGTTTAATTAAAAATTTAGCGTTTTGTAATTTTTGTAAAACCGTATGGATGTATTGTTTGTATTTTTTTAACGTTTTGGAAAAAACGAAAATATCGTCCAGATAAATAACGACGAAAATATTTAAACATTTCCGGAAAATATAATTAATTATGGTTTAAAAAGTTATTGGGACGTTAGTAAATCCGAAAGGTATTACCAAATATTCGTAATATTTTCGCCTGGTACGAAACGCGGTTTTCCATTTTTCGCCTTTTTTTATACGGATTAAATTGTATATTTTTTTAAAATTTAATATCGTAAATTATTTTATTTAATAAAATATATTTCGAAATTTTCCGATTAGCGGGAATGGATAGCAATTTTTTATAATAATATCGTTTAATTGTTTGTAATTTACGTATAATCGTAATTTTCCGTTTTTTTTTGGTACGAAAAGGATTAGGTATTCTACTAATAACGTCGATAGTCTAATATATTCTTTTTTAAAATTTTTTTCGAAATATTCGTTTAATATTTCCATTTGTATCGGGTTTAAACCATATATTTTATGGAATTTTGGTTGGGTTTTTTTTTTAATGGTATTTCGTAATCGAATGGATTATATTCGGGTAATCCTATTTCGAATTTTGGGCTAAATAATCGGGTATATATCTGGTATTTTTCTGGGATTTTACCGTTTTTGGCTAATTTGTCCGTAATTGGTATTATATAATTGGATCGGTTTTAATCTATAAATAATCGCCTTTTTTCCGATATTAACTTCGGGGTTAATTATCTTTTTTGTAAATACGCCAGTTATTTTATTTAGTTTTTCCGTATTTTACGTTTTTTATATAAACCTTTCCAAATTGGAAATCGTTTAATAATTAAATGTTTTTTCTATTAAATTTGGCCGGTTATCCAATTTATTTTAGGGTTACTTTTTTTAAACCAGGGGATTTTTAAAATTATATTTTTATCCCTTATTTCCGTAATATTTAAAATAATTCGTTTTTTTCGTCTATAATTTTTTATTTAAAAATATACGGTCTTTATTTCGATAGTACCGTTTCCGTATAAAACTGCTTTTTTTTTTACGGTTTGTAACTGGTATGGTTTTTTTTTTTACTGCCAAAATATTCGTCGTTCCGCCACGATTTTTGGTAATATATAATTGCTTTATATTTTATTATTGAAAAATATTCGTATAGGTTTTTTACCGAATTATATATCGAAAAATATATATTCGTATTTTACTATCGTATTTCGCGTAACGTTTAGGGTTTTTTATTCCGTTTTTATTATTTTCGCCTTTCGGTACTTTATACCGTTTAATTGTTTTAATTTTTTGGTTTGTTGGATTCGCGTCGTAGGTCCTTGTTTTTTTTATTTTTGGGTATAAAACTGCTCTTTATTATTATTCCGTCGAAAGAATATTTTTTTAATATAGGCGTTTTACGCGCGTTCGTAAACGTTTATTTATTTTCCATTTTCGGATCCTATACGATTTTGGTTATAGGAGCGGGTATTTGGTATCGTTATTTTCGTACGTATTAATCCTATATTTTGGCTAATATATGGATTTTATATATATTATATATATATTCGTATTATAGGGGACTTATTTGGTTGCAATATATTATGGGGTATTCGTTATTTGGCGTAAAAATTACTATTGGCTCGTTTCGAAGCCTAATTTTAATTTCCCAATTAAATAATTTTTAAATCGTATAAATTTCGTTAATTCCGGTAATTAATCGTCGTCGAAGGAAAAAGTTGTGGTAAATTTTTTTGTTTATATAGATTTTACAATTGTTTCGGAAATATTTGGCCCAAAAGGTTTAAAGGTATTTTGGGTGTTTAATATCGAATATTGGGTAATTTCCAAACGTAGGGTCCGGGTTTTTTAAAAGGTTTTATTTTTATTACATTAAATTATATCCTGGGAATTAAATTAATTGGTCGTTTCGGTATAAATCGATTTGTTTTTTATTATATTTGTAAAAATCGTTAATTTTTTCCGCGTTATAACGGTTTGGAATTATTTTCTTTTCGTCGTTTAATTTTTCGCCTAAAACGTTATTGGAAAATTTTTCGGTTGGAAATTGGTTGGTTATTTTAATACGGTAGGTTTATTCCAATAATTCCGTATTTAAATCCTCCGAAAAATTCGAATCGGTAAATTCGGGTAAGGTGGTATTTTATCGATATAAGTTAATTGGTAGCTTTATTTTTGTAAATATTCGGTTTTCCATTACTAATATTCGGGTATTTCGTAATTTTTAAAGATATTATTCTACGTCCATTTTAAAATTATTGTGGATTATATAATTATCGTCGTAATAGGTGGTCTAATTTATTAAATTATATTGGTTAGGCTATATTTATTAGTAATTAGTAGCGTTAAACCCTCGTAGCTTTTCGGGTTTACCCCTAAAATCGATAATAAAACCGGGGGTATTATTCTAATTTCCAGGATAATTTTTTGCGATATATTCTATTTTGTTACACTTAAAATATTTGCCACTTTTGGGATTTTTGCGAGGTTTTTTATATTATATCGCGTTAAAATTTATAAATCCGTTATATATTCCGTACGCGGTATTATATTGGCGAAACGGTTTGGGGTATTAATATTTGCGTCCGGTATTAATTTATCGCAAAATTAATCCCTATACGTTACGGCCTTCGCGCCGTTCCAATTTTTTCTCGTAAAATCGGTTATTAATTTTAATTGCTAATTTTACGTATTCGGCTAAAATATCGGGTCGTTTTTTTTTAACAAATTCGTTTTTAATTTTTTTTTTAAATTTTATATAAAAACGTACCATTAGGGTTTCGGGGCCCTATAATAGTTTAGCGGTAATTTGTCGAAATTTACTAATATATTTTAATACCGATTTGGTTTGGGTAAGGCGTACCAATTTACGTTTAACCGTACGTTCCTCGTTTGGATTACCGAATATTCCTTTAAAACATTTTTCGAAATTTTCGTAATCGTCGAAAATACGGTTAATCTCAATTTTACGGTTTTTTTCCTCGTTATAGTCCAAATAATTTCGCAAAATGGGCTCAAATTAGGCGAACGCGTCGCTTTTTAAAAACGAAATTACGTAGGCAATTTTATTTATATTACTATCGAAATTATTTTCGTTAAAATGGAAATAGGCCCTGGTTCCAATAAAGAATTTTTAAAGGGTATCTGGGGTATTATTAAAAGGGGTAAATAAAAAATATTTAATGCTATTTTTATTAATTCGGTTAATTTATTCGGTTATTCGTTTCTAAAATTGTCGATTTTCGGTTTAAAACGTCGCGACCATCTAATACAAAACGTTAACGTTGGCCGGAACGTTGGTAATAAAAAGGGTTTAAAAGGTGGTCCTGTTAAAAAATATTATTTCGGCGGTACTATTCGGTATATTTTAAAGCAAAGTATTAAATAGGAACAATTAAAATATTACGATTAAAATATCGGGTAATTTATTTTTATAATAAAATATAATGGGTTAAAATAATTAAGCGTTTAAATTGGGTAATTGGGATTTCTAATAATTGGGGTAAAATTATAATCGATTTTTGGGTAGGTAATAAATTGGATATAAGTTAATTGTTATTAAATAATTTTAAATTAAATTTTATTTATATGGTAATAAATGTATTTTATATAGTTAATATCCTAGACGTAATTTCCTTTGATTTGTTTGATTTGTGATTTTTAATCGAGGTTTTACAGATTACCCCAGATTACATTTTGGTGGTTACGTGATGTTACGTGATTAAGTCCTTATGTAATCCTGTTTCCTGCCGGTCGCTGTTTTCTTGATCTGTTGTCGTCAGGAGGGGTGTGACCCCACCTGGCCTTCCTGGTTCCGGCCCAACTGTCTGGTCGTAACATGCCGCCGCTGCCGCCGTTGTCAACCAGCCTGACACCGCCACCAACATTCTTGCGAGGCGTGGTCGCGACGACGCCAACAAGGATTACGCCAAATGTTACGAGAAATGCGAGAATGCCAACAGACAGAGAGCCGCTAATGATCAACGGGACTGCCACGCTGATTGCCTCCACTATTTGGATGGCAAAAAGGGCAAAGATGCCCAATATACTCGCAAAGGCTCCAGAGGTCGGCAAGGTCGCGACTAAGTGCATACCACTCAGATTGCAACAGACATTACGAGGCGACATCGTGGACATAGACACCGCCAGGGCTTGGATGGAATGAGTTTCCCAGTTTCCGAATGGATATAAGCGTGCGGGGGCGCACGTGCCTTGCTCTATTAAGACATTCGGTGCTGTTAAACGATTGGAAAACACTGCACCCCTTTTGACGCCATGGGCCTTGCGGATGAGGAGTGTAGCTTTTTTTTTTTTTGTTTTTAAGCAGTAGCTAAGATAGACGCGTTCAAAAATATTTCAATGTTTTACAAAAATACCAGGGTGCTTTGGCCCCAGGGTTCTTGCGGAATTTGTGCTGAGTTGAGCTGATTGTTATGAGCCCTGGTTCTGTCAAGGAGAGACACTGAAGTTTAATTTCGAATGTATAGACAGCAGCAATTAAACAACTGGTACGCTATTGGGCAATTTGTGGCGATAAGAGCGAAGGCAGATAGCTAAGTGAAACTGTTTGGAGCTTTCCAAGAAAGCCCAACTCCGCGGAAGCTTTCGGAAATACACGAAATTTCGCTGGGCGATTATTTACGTACGCAACTCAATCAATAGCAGGTAAGACAAGTACTCAGATGCAAGAACCTGAAGTCAGTCAAGGATTCATAGTGAGTGAGCAAAATCGGCGAGCCTCACTCAGCTGAACGTATTTCCAGACGGTGCCACAAATCAAGGAGGCTGTTACGATCAAGGTATCGGGGTAACCTGTTCTTATGGTAAAGTACAGTGGGTTGAAGCAACTGAGCGTTTGACTGGGTAACTGGGGTTCTCAATAACTGGGGGTGAAATTATAATCGTTCTCAAATAAATATTAAGGTTAACTAAAGTTTAATTGCTGCTAAACAATCCTAAAATCGAATCTATCTATATGGTAATAAACGTAACTTATATAAACTATATTCCAAATGTGATCTTTTTTGATCTGTTTAATTTGTAATTTTCAACTGAAATTTTACAAATCATAAAGATCCATTCCTTTGGCCGTTACGTAAAGTTACGTAAGATCTCGTGGCCTTGCCCTTAAATAATCGTTATTTTGCCGGTCGGTATTTCTTCTGGGCGAATATCGTCAAAAGGAATATAACCCCATTTGGCCTCTCTGGTACCGGCCCAATTATCTGGTCGTAATATCAAATTTCCTTTCTTTTGGCCAAATTCTTTTGGCCTTTAAATAGTTTGTATTCCCCTAATCCTTATTTCTAGTTTCGTTCCTTTTTTGCTAATTTTCTCTTTTTTTGCGCCATGTTTAGTCGCGTCGCTAAATCAAAATCTGGTCGCTCGTCGACGGAACGTCGTTACGTTTTTTTTGCGTTTTTTTTTCCTTATTCCGTGGATATACCTTTTTATTTTTATTATAAATCGCGCGGTATAGTACGTTGCGCTGTTTCGCCGTAAAACTTTTTTCGTTATATTAAATACCTTCGTGTTAATCGGTTTGGTTGCGACATATTGGGGGTATTTAACGCCCAATTACGTAATATCGGTCGGTAATATTCGAAACTGGATACGGAAATCGAGGTTTTGGAAAAGGATATTTTGGCGAAATAGTAAAAGATTTAGGAAAAGCAATTAAAATTGCTTCGTTTACGGAAATAAAAAAAATTGTAGTTTGAGAAAATAATGCGAGCTATGTTTCGCGGAATTAATAATTTGGAGGAATTGGATCGGGTAAAACGTAAAAAGGTAGAATAGGAGGAGCGTCGGCGATCGGCCGAGGTCCTTCCTAAAATGTCCCTAAAATCGTTTTTTCCGGATTCCAATTTTGTTTGGAATTCGATTTTCCCGATGGGTCCTTTAAATCCTTCGTTATTGGATAAAATAAATATTTTTGCGCAACATTCCGTTAATTAGTTGTTTCCTGGTATTTCCTGCTTTATGTTGTATATTAATAGTTCTTTTGTAGGTTCGTTTGGTAGTATGGTTTCGAATTTTGGTCGGTCTTTAATTTTTGGGAATGGTAGGTAATGCTTTTTTAGGTCGTCCTTTTTTTTTTGGCTAATTTGTTCGCAAATCCAATTCCTAATAGTATTGGCGGAGCGGTTTTTGGCAATTCTGGAGGTGGTTAAGGGGTTTCCAAATGTTTTTTTCATGCCTATAATTTTCCCATTTAATAAGGTACTTTGTTTTGCCGTGGTTTCGTCTATGGTCGAATATTCGTTTAACGTCGTAGGTTTATTTTGCGTCGATTTCGATTGTTTTTTGTATATTAGTACCGTGTAGTGCTGGTTCCAATAATAATACGTAAAATATGGGGTAAATTTTTATAATATTTGGTAATAATAGTTTGTAATTGGTATCGCTAATTTTTTTATTAATTTTGAAAGGTCCAAGCTTTTTAAAATCGAACTTGCTATTAGGTTTTTGTATTTTAATATTGCGTCGAATAAAGTAAACGCTATCTCCCTCCTCGAAAGATGGTCCCTTTATCCGATGCTAATTGGCGTATTTTATCATTCTTTTTCGTACAAATTTTAGTTCCTACTGGAATTTTTCGTATAATTGTCGTAATTCGCTCGCTTATTTATCGGCTCGCGGTACCGTAATCGTGGTTTTTGGTTCTTTATACGCTATAGGGTTAAATCTATAATTGGTATAAAATGGGGTTGTCTTGGTATTTTCGTTCTTTAAACTATTATAGGCGAATTATGCTATAGGTAATAATCGTACCCAATTATTTTACTTATGGTTTATATAGCATTTTAGATATTATTTTAGTGTTTAATTGGCTCGTTTTGTTTGTCCGTCTATCTGGGAATGGAACGCTATTAATAGCTTATAGTTTGTTCCGAATTGTTCCATCAAAAATTTCCAGAATTTTGATGTAAAGAATTTGTCTTTATCCGTAACGATGTTTTCTGGAAATCCGTAATTGCTAACAATCATTCGTAAGAATGTGTAGGCGATTTTTTCGGCGTTGTTATTTTTTTTTATATAGTAGGAAATAGGCGTATTTAATAAATTTGTCCACTATAATTAATATATTATTATATTTTGTTTTTGTAAATGGTTTTTCCGAAAGTGGTAATTTGACGATAAAATCCATTGTAATAATTTGCCAGGCCTTGCTGGGGGCTGGTAAGGGTTGGAATAATCCGTAAAATTTGTATTTTACGGATTTGCTTTTGGTATAAAGTTCGCAATCCTTAATGGCTTTTCGTATTTTTTGTCGTATTCTTTGGAAATTATAGTATTGTTTTAACCGTTTCCATATTTTGGAAATTTTTTGGTATCCGTAGGTTTTATTTCCGTAAATCTTCCGTATTTTTTCTGGCGTAATCACCGTATTTATTATTATCAGGCTTCGGTGCGCTGGTAAAAGGTTTCCGTTTTCGTTTGTCGTAAAAATAACCCGTGTTTTTTTTGGTACTATGTTTTCGTGGTCTGGTTTTCGGTTAAAGGCGTCGGCCTTGCCGTTTTTTATTCCTTTTCGGTAGATAATCCTAAAATGGAATTTTAAAAGGAATTCTAACCATTTAATTTGTCGTTTGTTTAACATTTTACTGGTGGTAAAGTGGGTTAGGTTTTTGTGGTCCGTATAAATTAACATTTCGTATTTAATTCCGGATAATTGTGGTTTCCATTTTTCGAATATTCGAATAATAGCCATAAGTTTTTTGTCGTAGATTTGGTAATTAAATTCTGGTTTATATAACTTCTGGGAAAAAAAGGCGCAAGGGTGCAATCTTCCTTTTTCATCTCGTTAGCTAAATTATCCTCCGATTACGTAGTCGGATACGTCGGTTTCGATTTCGAAAGGTTTCGTTGGGTTTGGTATCTTAAAAATCGGTTTTCGCGTTATTGCGTTTCGTAATTGTTCGAAGGTCTATTATATTCGTTCTGTCCATTGGAATTCCAAATCCTTTTTGGTCATATTGGTCAATAGGGTGGCAATCGCGCCGTATCCCTTAATAAATTTTCTGTAAAAGTTCACGAATCCGAGGAAGGCTCGAACGTCTTTTACGTTTTGTGGTTAAAACCATTCCTTTACTGCTTGGATTTTCGATTTTTCCATCCTAATTTTTCCAAAAGCGATAATATATTTTAGGAAATTAATTTGTTTACTATAAAAAATACATTTGTCGGGCTCAATTAAAAGCTTAACGTTTTGTAATTTTTGTAAAACTATATAAACATATTCCTTATATTTTTCCAACGTTTTGGAGAAAACGAGGATATCGTCCAGGTAAATAACGACGAAAATGTTTAAACATTTCCGGAAAACGTGGTTAATTATGGTTTGGAAAGTTACCGGGGCGTTGGTAAGGCCGAAGGGCATTATTAGGTATTCGTAATATTTTCGCCTGGTACGAAACGCGGTTTTTTATTTTTCGCCTTCTTTTATGCGGATTAAATTATATGTTCCTTTAAAATTTAATATCGTAAACCATTTCGTTTGGTAAAGCATATTTCGAAATTTTCCTATTAGCGGGAGCGGGTAGCAATTTTTTATGGTAATGTCGTTTAATTGTCTGTAATCCACGCATAATCGTAATTTTCCGTTCTTTTTTGGTACGAAAAGGATTGGGTATCCTGCTGGTAACGTCGATAGTCTAATGTACCCTTTTTTAAAATTTTTTGCGAAATATTCGTTTAATACCTCTATCTGTGTTAAATTTAAACCGTATATCTTGTAGAACTTCGGTTGGGTTCCTTCTTTTAATGGTATTTCGTAGTCGAATGGGCTATATTCGGGTAATCCTGTTTCGAACTCTGGGCTAAATAGTCGGGTATAAGCCTGGTATTTTTCTGGAATTTTGCCGTTTCCGGTCTGTCCGTCTGCGTTTGGTATTATACGATTGGATCGGTTTTAGTCTGTGGATAATCGCTTTTCTTCCAATATTGGCTCCGGGGTTGGTCGTCTTCCCTATAAATACGCCATTTATTTCGTTTAGTTCCTCCGTACCCTACACTTCCTGTATAAACCCTTCCAGGCTAAAGGTCGTTTAGTAACTAAATACTTTTCCCATTGGATTTGGCCGGTTATCCAATTTATCCTGGGGTTACTTTTCCTAAACCAAAGGATTTTTAAAATCATATTTTTATCCCCTAACGTTGCGTACCCCCTGTTCGGCACCCCCCCTGTTCGGCACCCTGAAAATCTAACAACGAAATGCCTACTTTTATAAGCTGATTTAAATATAAAATTATCAACGGACAAAAATACAATCGTTTTCACGCTTCTCCGGTTCATTAACCTCTTCTTCATCAGCTAAAGGTTCCAAATTTTCTATATCCTTTTCCTGCAATCCAATAATGTTCTGTTTGTTAACCAAAAGCTCGTTTGGATCCGGAACCACCCTCCTCCTTTTAACCGGCCGTATTGCCTCCAGTTGTGCTTCCAATAAGCTGATTTTTTGCTGGGCGCTAGCCAAAAGGGTATCTTTAGCTTCGAAGCTTTTTTGGACTTTTGCAAATAAAAGACGTGAAGTAGCGTTGGTTTTGTTGGATTGGGAAAGTTTTTGCAGTTGAAATCGGACATCTCGGGTCGTTTTAGGGGTTTTCCAAATAAGTAAAGACGGGTCGTTAATTTTTTGGGCTGGGCTTTCCGGTGTTTTATCCCTTTGCAAACCGTTGTTTTTATCTTTTATAACGTTGGCATTGCTATTTTCTAACAAAAAAGGGCTTAAAAGTGGTTTAACCAAGTTTACCGGCCATAACCCCGTTGTACGCCAACCAGATTGAATGGTTTTTGCTATAAATGCTTTTAATCTGGCTTTTCGATAACAAAGTAGGAAATTTCGTTTTCCAATAATTGTTGAACAGCAAAATTGGCTAACAAATCCAAGTTGACGTCGATAAGCTTCTTTTAACGGCCCAAAAACCGATAGATCCAATGGTTGGAGAACGTGTGACGAATGAGGGGGTAAATATAGGAGTTGAATATTGTTTTGCAAGCAAAGAAGCATAAATTCGTCCGTTATATGTGATCCATGGCCATCCAAAACTAATAACCGCTTTTCAGGGGTTAAAGGTTGGGTATACGGAATAAACACTTTTTTTAACCATTCGATAGCCGTTTCGTTATTTGTCCACCCGTTTTCGGTTGCGTGAAATTTCCAATTATCGAAAAGGCTTAAATCCGTCGGAAACCATTGTTGTTGTACGTTTTTTCCCTTAAATATAACAAGGGGAGGGAGGGCAACGCCCGTAGCCGATATACATTCGATTATAGTCGTCCAACCCCGCGTTCCGGGCTCTTTCCGTTGCAACGGCCGGATCCCGTTAAGCCCTAATACCAGGCCGTTAGATCCTTTACCTTCCATTATACCGGTTTCGTCCATATTCCAACGGTTTTCCGGTTTAATAGCGTTAATAACCGGGTTCGTAATATAAAGCCACCAAGATTTAATTACCTCCGTAGTAGCGCCATTAACCCGGGCGTTATCTATTCGACGGGGCCTTTGGGTCTTAAGGATTGGATAACGAGCCAAAAAACGAGTTATCCAACGTTTTCCAAGGCCTTTTGTCTCTCCGGCGGCTTGAAGAATTCGTTCGGCAAAAAAGCGTAATTCTTGATGCGTTGGCGGAAGCCCTAAAGCTGTTTGGGTAAGTACCCAATCAGCCAAATGCTTTTCCTGTTCCGTAGAAAGCCTTTGAAAAGGGCTTTGTGCTTTTTTATAAGCTTGAGAACCTTTAAGTCGACTTTGAAGTGTAGACCTAGGTATTCCCCATTTTCGGGAGGTTTTTGCAATTGGATTGCCATTATTGACGTCGTTAATTGCAGATATAAGCTGTTTTTCAGTATATTGCTTCATTGGAAAATGGAGAATCAAGATTAGAAAAAAGTAAATCCAAAAGTGAAAGATTCATCGAGATATTTATAATAGAAGTTGGAGGATAAAAATAAAAGTGTTGTTATTTTTGGGTGCCGAACAGGGGGGGTGCCGAACAGGGGGTACGCAACGTTAGGTGAGGGGGTTGTGAAGCCTGTCATCCATTTGCTGAAGAAAAACTTTAAAAAGCACCGTTACACAGGGAGAAATTGAAAAGTTTTGCCGGTTCAATGGCGCAAACCCTATCTTAGGGAGCGCATTGGGCCCAAAATTGCGAGGCATCGCCTTCGATTTTTTTTTTTTTTGTAATTATCGCGTCCAAGCTTGACGGTATATTTAGCTTTTGGGCATCCGGTGGGCTAATTTGGTGCATGATAAACCAAATCCGTATGTCGTAGTTCTGACTCTATCCCTTGATCACAATGCGCTGTACGCGTTCACGACTTGACATAAACACCCCCTATATCATACCCCTTATGATCTAAAATGTACATGTTAGAAACTTATAAAGTGTTTTCTTTATCTTTTCTTATTATCCAATAACATGCTCTCTTGCAAACACATCTTTAAACTCCTACATCGGTAACTGTTCTCCCACTACAGTCATTCCTAGGGACTAAAAAGTACATTATTTGCAATGAAGCTCAAAACCGTTTGCGCTATCGCCGCTTTGATGCCAGCAGCCCTTGCTGCTCCAGTCAGCCGTTCCGGATGCGTCCCTGGTACCAAAGCACCCCGAGATGTCGCCATTGTTCAAACGGACAGCAATTCCCATAGTCTCCTCAAACGCTCATCAGGTAAATTCTTTATCAATCTTTGTCATTTGTTCAAAGACAATACTTTATTCAGAATTGCTTAAACATAACCCTATTTTATAGTCCGTAAATTTGCCGGCAAAGTCGATTTAGGGGACGCATGTATGTATGCTGGCAGTGCTGTGTTAGCTGCTGAAGCCTATGTTGGTACTAAAGTGTACCAATCCGAAAAGGCGCACGAACGAGAAAAGGAAGAACAAGAACAACAGCTTGAAGTGTTGGCGGGACGCCGAAAACCGACAGAAGAGAAACCACAGGCTAGAACAGGGTCCTCTGCGTCCACTTATCCTCCGTGGTCATCGGCATGATCGCAATTTCTGAGGTTATTGCAAAAGTTTGTTTCGTGATAGGCCACTAGCTAATCGAATCGAAAAAGCTTTGACGTTTGATGGTACAGCGTTCAAGGCACACGTCTTCCTGCTGAATGACCTTCCGCAAGCCTTGCATTTCTTTGACGCTTATACTTAGACTCTGTGTAGACCGCTAGAGTCTTCTTGATCATTCATTTGCACGAATGCCCAGATTCCAAAGGTAGCTCGTATATTGATGTTCACCTAACGCAGGTTTCGCAGCAAAGGAGATAACCAACAACAAGCACTAATAATGCAACCGGTTTCTGCGCTGCTGGAACTGCAACGCGGTTATCTCGTCATAGCGCGCCGGGTTCTCCTCGGTCACAAACTGCGGCAGCGGTCCGGCCGACGTCTCCCTGCTCGCCTTTTGGAAAAACGCACACGAGTACCTCTCGGGCATCACGGCCCTCTTCTCGTCATGCGGCAGTGTCACACGATGCAACCCGGCCTTGATGACACCGTTCGTCCAGCGCTCAAAGGTGTCGCTGGCGTTTATGACCATCTCGGTCTTTTCGCCCGGCCGCGTCGGTGTCACGGGCAAGAACTCGCCGGGCCTGGTCCTGTCCTCGAGCTCCAGCCCGCCGACGCCATCCTGGAACAGCAGCGTGATGATGCCGTAGTCGGTGTGCGGCCATATTCGCTTCGTGTAGCCCTCGGACAGCGTCTCGGTTGCGATTTGCGGGTACCGGTTCAGGGATATCTCGCTGGCTTCTTGGCGGCAGCGGTCGACAAGCACGCCGGGAGAGAGACCCATGCCCATCTCGATGGCGGTCATGAGCTGGTGAGCTACTTCCCGGCAGGTCAGGTAATGGTTGGCTACCGTCTCTCTGAAACCAGGCAAGTCGTTTTCGTCGGGCCATAGGTTGGGAAATTGTGCATCGTCGAGCGGCCCAGCGTCAAAATGCTCCTACAGACGTTTGATCAGATTCATGCATATTTTTGTTTGGGATCTCATGGGCGTATCTACCCGAGCATCCATCAGTTTGGCAATATCGTCGTATCCTGCGTAATTCTCCTTACGTGTCTTTGCCACCAGCTCAGTGCCTTGTCCACACCAGCCACGTTGCGGGTTCGGGCCTGGAACCCAAGCAATTTTCTGCAAGGCAGACGTAGGCAGGTAGAAGAATCTGCGTGACTGGATTTGGAGAATCTTTAGTCATAAAAACAATGTAACAATGAATGCCAAAGACTTGATCCATGTTTTTTACCTGCTCTAGCAAGTGTGCAACGGCCTTATCAGCAATTCCATGGTTGATTAGTTTGGCGAAACCATATTCGATGAAAGCATTCGTCAGAGCCTGTCCGAACTGTTCTTTGTCTTGTTTTGTGCCCTGGCTGAACTTGGCGAAATCAAGCCGGGGAACTTCCGCCATCGTAACGTTTTATGTTGCGAGCGGTGGAGCTTTGAAGTTAGTCTAGAACCCGAGATGTAGAAATATGTCCTACACAAGAACAAGTCATAATAACGAGAGTTAGTCTAGGAGGGCTGCTCGTCACAATTGGGTGGTTGCGGTTTAAGACATTTCATGCATGGCTCCTACCTAGGATGACAGATCGGGTATAAATGCGACGCAATGGTTGTCAAAGCGTACGACAAATCCTTCTAAAATTCAAATAGAGGGTATTTGACAGCACGTCGATTTTATGACTTGGTTACACATGATGACAAAATTATCGATACAGTTTTCAGCTAGAAACAGATTACTACCAAGGCCTTACGAGCATTCGACCAAGACTTGCTGCTCGTCTCAATCTTTTGACAAATTATCGCTTCGCGTCGTCTGATCTAGGAGCATGCTGTGACCTCTGATATATGGGATCCTATGCACTATATTTCAAGACGACCCTTAAAGATGCTATCTTGGACATGTACACCACAGATTTGTCCTTATGCCTGCATCTGCCCCAGCGAAATATCAACACCGGCTTTATTAATACTGAAAATTCCTGTGGGATGCTTGAGGATGATGGACTTTATGGACCACGTCTCCATCTTGTTGCCGAAGAAAACAACCTGAGCTTGACGATGGAAAGCCAATTACTAAACCGCCAGTTTACAGAAGAGATCTTTTGGAAATGTGCGAACGGCCTTTTGTCCCCAAACTTACACCTGCTCCACCATTTGTAGTCTTGAACCACAAATACGTTTCTGATCTTAGAAAGGCTCAGCTTTGGTTTTGAGGTCCTTCAGGGCCAGCACCAGATTATCAAGTTGGCAATCGAGTAGCGGATATCTGGCTTGGATGCGATTGAGATGTAGATCATGATCTATCCGTTTGCCCGACCCTGCCCAAGTCTTAGTTCTCAAGCATCCACTACAAAGTTTGGACGATGATTTCAAATTATAATGATGACAATAATGAGAATTTTACAGATGCGCGGTTTTATCACATGCCCTTAATATTTAGAAGATTTGTCAGATCAAAAAATACGGGGAAATTTCGGACATGGTAAGCCATCCATGGATCCGGAGTGATAAACGAATGGCGGCCGTGGATTTGCACCATGGGATGAAGTCTGATACCAAAACTATCCCGTATCTTCAAGACCATGAAAACAGTATCATCAAGGAACGCTTAAAGGAGGGGAAGTAGTTGGAGTATTCTCCAAGGCGCTTAGATAGCTCGCGTGTGACAGACACCCTGTTGTCACACGCATCCATTGCCCTCTGAGAACCCCAATCCGGAATACCAAAACTTGCCTACTTTTTCAGGGTGCACTCAGTCTGTAATCATTCACATTCAATCATAATCAGTCGCGATCTAGACCAGGTGACTCACAAATGGTCAGGGCCCTGAAATAGTCACCTCACGTTTATCTTTAATCTGCAATAACAACTCAACCAATTACCCAGTCCAGGCCAGATTTTTGTCCGTATGTAAAAATTTAAAGTAAAACAACAGCTTTTTAACGATGCAATCTTCATACTTATACCGTGAGCGTTAACTTTGTTTTGGGTGCGGTTTGGGTGCGTGTTAGCGTGTTTTTTTTGGTGCGATCTAGGTGTTGTTATTTGGGCTATTTTGTTAAGGATTTTTGGCCGGCTTCACGTGGTATCCCCAGTGGCCACCCTCTGTTGACTTTGTGGCTGAATTTCGTCGGTACTGGCTAGCTTGTACTGTTTGACGAAATGCACTGTAAAGGTATCCACGTCGAGGGGGTTTAGCGATTCTTATCGGTGATATAACTGCGATCAAAAAATAATAGTTTGTTATAACGCGTCTTTTTCAGCTGGTTGTTACTCTACTTGATGGACGACGGACTATAGGTGCAAAACTTGACTGATAATAGAATATACCTGCTAAACAGGGTGCTTGGGCCACCTCTTTAAGCCAACGGAATGCCTGTCTTAAGTGAGTCCATCTCCTTTGGCCCAAGAAACTGATCCATGCAAAACCAAGCAAAGTACTTCTCTTCCTCGGCATCTGGTGCGACGGCGGCCTGATGCTCTTCGACTATTGCCAGCAGTTGCTTTTTATTGTTGGCGAACAGCTTCAAGTACTTGATCGTCGCATCGCCGTTCTTCTTCAAATAGGACTCCATTACCTCCCCACAGCTCATCACCATGCGACTAACCTGAAACGTGTCACGGCCAGAGGTGCTCCCAAGACCCATGGCCTTCCCGGATTGGGCCGAGCCGCGCGCAACATAGTGGATAAGGATGGTGAGGTTGGGCAAAAAGGCGTCGGACGGCATGTACCGCTCGGTGAAGTACTGGACGAATTTATGGTGCTCCTTTGCCTTGATTAGGCGGAAGAGCTCCATGGACCGCTTGTGCATGCCGAAGTAGTCGAACATGAGGTTTGGCTCCTTTTCAAACAGCTTGCCCTTTAGCACTGCAAGGAGCTGGAGGGTGCCGACATGTCGCGTATTGCGCCACTTGCGATCGAGAAAGGCCCGTGTTTGGGCGATAGGGCCATTTGTACTGGCCGTTTTGGAGACGGCTGTTATTGTGGACTCTTTAGACAGCTCTTCGAAAAATTTGCCGACCTCATCGGCTTGAATGCTGCGGATGGGGGTATTTCCCGGGGTGTGTTGCAAATATCGGGTGCGGACGAGATTGACGGCCTTGGTGGCAGTAGGCTTTAGACGCCTGGCGCCGCCTACGCCGTCCGGCTTGTGGAAGTCTCCTTGCTTCTTCCGAGAATCTTTGGCAAACCTGGTGGCGGATAATATGCCCGTAACCAGCTCAAGTCGGTTCAAGGACTGCGCTGCGTCTTTTGATCAATCGCCGACAAAGATGTTACTCTCTCCGTGGATTTTGAGGAAAAGCTCCATGTCTGGCTGGCCAAGGGAACTTGAGGCCGGGAGTCAACTAAACCAGGTTGTAGAGGAAAGCCAGCTGCTGCACATTAAATCACTGCGACAGAAGAAATTGCCCAATAATCTGCATGCGGACCTTGAGGAAGAAGACCAAAATACCGCAAATGACAGGGTTTCGTAAGAATAAAAGCTGCTGGGCGCCAGACCGATTGTTTTTGTCGATCACGGAGTAAACATCCATTTTTATTGCCAAAAGAGGATCTCCTTCGATCCAGGTCGCGATAAGGTTCCATATATTTTTAATTTCCAGGTCCCCCTTTTTGGGCCAGAATTTCGGGTGCGGGTGAGTTTTTGATAGTTTAAAGTAATCGTCGATAGTTTTCGCGATATATAAACCGCTTATACGAAGGTCCGCGGCGGCGTTTAGGCGGTAATAGCGAATAGCGTGGTGGGCGTCGAGGACAATTTAAGAGGCAAAACAGTACCACAAGTTAAAATTTTTAGTAGTGTAATATTCGACGAAACCGGCGGTGATTTCGTCGCGGATAGGTAAAGGGGCGCCAAAATTTGCCACTATGCAATATTCGGAAAAAAGCTCCAGTAAAAGAATTTTGTCTTCATTGAATTTTTCGATAACGGACATCTTAAATCGATCCGCCTTTGCGTTATAGTTGCCGTAGTAACCTGGCTTGTAAACGGGAATGTTGTCGTTTTGGATAACGGCGAGAAATGACTGTAGCAGGACCCCGATGGGAAAGAACGCAAATTCAGCGATATTTGCCAGTTTCTCATTGTAAGG
This sequence comes from Pyricularia grisea, assembly GCF_004355905.1. NCBI lineage: Eukaryota > Fungi > Ascomycota > Sordariomycetes > Magnaporthales > Pyriculariaceae > Pyricularia > Pyricularia grisea. The sequence goes on along the minus strand of NC_044973.1, from coordinate 1,281,704 downwards.
CAGGCCGCCCGGCTGTAATAGGGGTGGGTGAAAAGAGATCCCTGCGAGCTGGGCAGCCACGTAAACAACCAGTTGTTGCAGGCCTGCTCCTTCTGAAGGAAATCGGTGTTGGAGGTCCTCCAAGACATCTTGGACCAAATCTTGCGCCAGCTGCAGGGCGGTGTCTGTGATTACAGCGGCAGTCGCGAGATCGACTTTGGAGCAGCTATATTTAGTCCACTAAGCAGTGTTAGAACTACGATTTAACACATTTTGTTTCTACCCTTTTATAAATATGTTAACGAATTGTTTAATTTTTTTTTTTTTTTTTTTTTTCAGTGTTCCTTTCCGTTGACTGCCAATAAAGCCATACTTGAAAATTAATTTGCCTCAGCTGCAAAAGGTGTTATAAATGGCGAGCCAATATGGACAAAACCTCTGAAAATCGGGTGTATCTTAATTTACATATTTTAAACGATTTAAAAGCTCCCGAGCTTGGGTATTATTAAATAAAATTCTAAATCAAAAAGTAAAGGAAGAAATGACAATTAACGACGCGCTTGAAAATGGGGTTAAATTAGGGTTTGGGGAACCTCTCTCTCGGCACGGTCTCAAGCTAAGCAATGGCTGTACCTACCCGCGGGAAAGTAGGTCTGGGGGCTTAGTTGTAACAAATCATAATACTAAGGGTAACCCGAACCTGTTATTTATAGCACCTGTGCAAAAATATTGCAATCCAACAGGGTCAACCCTCCACCTTGGTGGTTGCAATAAAATTGCACACCTACTGTAATTCAATGTATGTAATTAGCATTGAAAAAGCTGTAACTAACGTTAGTCAAACATATTTAAAACAAATACTCCAGTTTCACCAGTTTTATTAATTTAATTACGACCCCTGTTTCACTGTATAATAATATTATTCTCGTGTCTCACTTTTCGAATTCGTATGTCAGCTTAATATAAAACCTTAGCCATAGTTTGCAGGCTTTAATTATTTTCCAAGTATCTCAGTCTTTCAAAATATATAAAAACTACTAAATCTTTATTCCGGATTACTTGTGGGATTGATTCCTTTTATTCACTTGTTATATCCAACCCAGTTTTCTTATTCCCATTCAATTTCTCCGAAAAAAACGGTGTTTTATTACAGCACCAAAATTATCGTCGACTGATTATCTGTTTCATTTTCGCCATGCGAACATCCATTTCTACCATTTTGCTGGTTTTAGCCTTCGGGCTCGACCTTATAAAAGCCGAGTTACACCAATTTCTTACTTGCGTTAATGCCGTGACGTTCGAAGGCGACCAAGCCATTGCTGGTAGACCTGACGCCAATGCCACACGATGCGCCTGCGAGTATGTCAAATCCAATAAACAATGCAGCGATTGCGGATACGACGGAGATAATCAAGACAAACCAACTTGCAAATCCAAATGGGAAAATCTCGACGGCGACCAGTTTCAAACCGCTTGTCAGCTCCAGTGCAATGCTGACGCTTCATTGGACATGGGCAAGCCTTAAACCGACTCCCGGCTAATCGGACAGGCTTTGTGGACGTTAAAGCACAGTGGGGTTATGCAACACGAAATTCGAACGCGGGCGTTTCATGGCTTTTGCTTTTTCTTTTCTGTTTTCTCTTTATTAGAGAAGTATTTATCGGAAAAGGAATTTCACATACATCTCTTTAGACTTTTTAAATCTAGCAATTTAATGAGGAGCTGTACATTGTTTTATATGGACGGTAACAGGACCTAAAGCCAATAGTTACAAACCTATTACAAGTACGAAATCAAGAAAGCCATTAGGCAGCAACTTCGGATGACACTATCGGCGAGAGCAGCAGCAACATAGTATCCGAATCAGGATTAGACACCAGAACCCGCGACAAATACATGACCGAAGGGAATCTTCAACAGTGATTGGGCAGTTTATAGGGTCGGCCGCCACTCTACGGCTCATTTTCTGTGAAGCTATCCCCTTGATTAGGGAGCATTACTACTCCTGGTGGCTTGACAAAGTGTACAATGCTACGCTATGCAGTCCAGCTTACTGACACAGATACCTCTTGTGACTTTGTGCGTTGCCGCCATCTCCCATTTGCCTATATACTTCCATAACATCAAGCGTCATTTCTGAGCACTAGCCTGTATCAAAAAAAAAAAAAAAAAAAGAAAAAGAAAAAAAGAAGAAAAAAAAAAACATCTAGCCCGCCGCGAGGTCGCGCTACGCCCTCACCCTCCCCGCCCACCTCGCAAAAGCCTCCCGGTCCAGCCCATGCCGACCCGCCACCTCGTTGACTTTGCTCATCTTGCCGGGATTGACCACTTCCCTGACCCTCCGCAACCGGTCACCCCTCGCACCGCACGCAAACGCCACGATGCGGTAAAAAGTCCACCTGAGGCTGAACTTGGCTACCATGTACAGCAACACAGCGGCCGACGCGTCTGGCAGGCCCCGAGTGGCGCCCATGTCGTATCTCGCCCTGCTGATGGTGAAGAATACATCGGCCGTCTCGCTCAGCCGGGTGAGGCGCGTGGTCGTACCCCGCCGCTCGGCCTGCTCCTCGCGGAGGCGGTCGCGGTGCCATGCTGCTGAGGGTTCGTACGGAAGGGCGAGGAGGGCGTGCCAATGGCGGATGCGCTTGACTTGGGTGTGACGCTTCATGTTTTTTTTGTCTTTATTCTTTGTGCTTGTGGTGTTGGGATGCAATGTGGTTTGTTGGCAGCTGAAGATGTGCTTCTTTGTGGATCGCTATGAACCTGCGTGTTTCTATCTCCTCCTTTCGTTGTGTTTTCCTATTGGTTTGTGGTTTGAGTGTGTGGTTTGTTTGTTTGACGGGCAGGTGAGTGGGTTGTCAGTGGGAGAATGACAATAGAGCCGCAGTGTCCCTTTGTTGATGTAGCTAGTCTGCCATTGAGGGGCAGGGGTACAAACCTCTCAGTTCCCAGTCGTTTACACTTTTAATAATTTGGCAATGATCTCAGGAGCTTACAGCAGCTGTGAAAGAATCTGCAGGTATCCGTTGCCTCAAAGCGAATATGTATCTGCACTGTTAGGATAGTCTGATACGCAGCCTTTGCGGTTGTGCAAGACAAACATATCGTTTTTGTCTAGGCCAAATCTATGACATTTCTCTGGGTGTGTCATACCTCTACTTCTATCGCAAACAATCCGGCTTGTCCAAGTATAAAGAAGGGGACAGGTACACCACTCCGACTTTCCTGTTGAATGAGCATCCATACAACTTTGAACCAGGCACTTGTTCCTGGAACTGATCGCAAACCAAAGCCCTTTGCCATTGTCCTTTAAGGCAGCAGCCATCAAATCAGACCTTATACACTACACGAACAAAGCACTCTCCAACATGACTCCCAAAACAAATGCAACGCCTAACATCATCGGCATCTACGGCCTCCCTGGCGCCGGCAAGACAACTATTCTCTCGCACCTCCGCCTGACCGGCGAGACATCCCCCGCGCACTACGATTACTACGAAGGCTCCGAGGTCATCGACTCAGTGGTGGATGGCGGCCTAGTAGCTTTCAAGCAGCTGCCGCACTCCGAGAAGCAGCGGCACCGCGCGACCGCTATCCGGCACGTTGGCGAAGAGGCCCGCCGCAGCGGCAAGGGCGCCATCGTAGCCGGCCACTTCATGCTGCCCGTGACTTCTGGCAAGTCCGACGACGACCTCTCCACAGAGCTGCAGAAGGTCTACACGGACGCCGACCTCACCACCTTCACGCACGTCATCTACCTTAAGGCGGAACCGGAGGCGATATGCAGGCAGCGCGCCGGGGACGAGAAACGCGCGCGCAAGGCGCTGCCGGTTGACGAGCTGAGGAGGTGGCAGGATGCGGAGATTAAGGGGCTTTTCGAGCTGTGCATCGAGCACGGGATCGTGTTTGCGGTTGTTATAGCGGCCGAGGGGAGGGCAGTGCGTCGCATCGCGGAGCTGTGTGCGTTTTGGAGCATGGGGGAGGACAGCAATGTGGATGCTGCTTTGGACAAGGTTAGGGAGGAGGTTGATGACGCCCGGCTCGAGCGGGCCAAGACCATCGTGGTGTTTGATGCAGACCGCACTCTCGCCCCTTACGACTCTGGGTCGATGTTTGTCTGCGAGGCTGATGCGAACGGGTATCCCGGACGACAAGACGACGACATGAGGGGGGTGCTCAAGAGGGTCTTCAGCGGCCCGCTGGGCTACTCGCACCGTGCCTTCCAGCAGGTTTCGGTCCTACTCGAGGGCATGGTCTACCGTACCGCGTACAGTCTAGAGCTCCAGGACGTGTACGACACCACCTGCGATCTCGTAGCTGACGATATCAGAATGTACGAGGATATGATCATCCACCTAGGCCAGCTGACCTGGAACCCAGAAATCCTGCCAGTGGTGGTGACATGCGGCGTCGGCCGGGTGTGGGAGAAGGTTCTCGAGCGGGAGAGGCTGCATGCCCCTGTACTCGGTGGCGGGCGGGTCAAGGACGGCTACGTGGTCACGCCAGAGGTCAAGGCCGCCGTTGTGGATTGGCTGGCCACGAGCGACTGCGACAGCCGTCGAGAAGTGTTTGTGTATGGCGACAGCCCGCTCGACATTCCCATGATGGCCCGCGCAGACCACGCTTTTGTGGTGGTTGGGGATGAAAGGACGAGGAGCTCTACGATGGATACGGAGGTGGAGAAGGCCGTTCGAGCCAAGCTTTTCCGCAAATCTAGGAATAAGAAGTTTGACACCCACGTTTCACAAGTCCTGATGACTTCGAGGAGCATCCCGCGTCCGGGTCTACCTGTTACGGAGCTGGAGTGGCCTCACGAGTGCGCCGTGCGACAGAAGTCATCCAGGTTGGGCTGTCTAAAGACCTCATTCACCGACCTCGTGGAAACGACCAAGAGACGAGGCAAGGAGCTATGCAAGATCGACGAATTGGAGTGCTACTCTCACTCCTACTACTCGGACTCGTCCATCTGCAACAGCAGCTACTCAAGCATAGGCCAGTACACCGTACTTAGCTATGAGCGGCAGGACGACACCGACGTGCCCATCTACGTTGCCTCCTCGTCAGCCTCCTCGCTCCTCTCCTCGCCGATGCGCGACGCCTCCCTCGCCGGCCCGGCGCTGCAGGAGGCCCACGTGCAGGCGGGCCGGTACCTGGCGACGCATCTCGTCTCCGAAGTACTCGGTCTGGAGGAGTACACCATCCCGCATGTGCAGGGAATGGGCACGATCGGACACCGGCTCCGGAACGAGGTCTCGACGGTGATTGTCGCTATGATGCGTGGCGGCGAGCCGATGGCCAGGGGCGTCCATCAAGCGTTTCCTCTGGCCAGGTTCCTGCATGCCAAGCAGCCGACGGAGCTTGATCGGAGGGATATCTCGACGCCAGTTACCAACATCTTGCTGGTGGATTCGGTCATTAACACGGGCAAGAGCATTCGCGAGTTTGTCGAGCACATTCGGCGCGTCAATTCCAAGGCCAGTATTCTGATCGTGGCTGGTGTTGTTCAGAGCGGGGCTATTGAGTCGGATGGTGGTGGAGAGACGAGCCTTCGGGAGGTGTGGAGCGGCCATGGCGACGTGAGCATGGTGGCGCTCAGGGTGTCTGAGAACAAGTACACTGGACAGGGAGGTACTGATACGGGTAATCGGCTTTTCAACACGACGCACTGGGCATAGGAACGAGGATCCAGTCAGTGTCTTGGTGTAGACTGTGTTGATCTGTCGCCGTGTTGCTTTTGTTGGATTGTTTTGTTGTTTGCTATTTCTCTTCTTTGCTTGGGATAGAGTAACAGTGCTAGACGATTTAGACATCGGATTCAAGAAACTGTTCCTTTGCATGCAGTTTTTGCTGCAAAGAAACCAATTTTCACGTGATAATCACTGTGTATACGTACGTGTTTTCCCCCTTCATCTTCAAGATTGACAAACAAGACAATCAAGATAACGTTCTGGGCATCCCTTTGCAGGGATCCAACCCTGAAACGGGGCACTCTTCCTCATTGCCCCACTGCCACGTAATGCTCGATTTTTTTTGCTTCCAATTACCAGCATGGCAAAGCTGCTCTTCTGTTTGCTCGTCAAAAAGTCAATTCCGACTCGCAAAACCCTGCCTGACTCTGCATGTCTGGGATTTATGGAATAAAAATAATTATAAGGCGTACCAAACCTGGCAAAGTTGCCCAAAGCTACTACTTCGTACATTACCCAAGGTAGTATTAGCGCCCCTCCTCGTTCCATCAGCCTTACCAGGCTGCATGATTCTTTTTCCGCCGTTCCCTCGACTACTTTTTTTTGCGTTGGTCAACTTTAATCCGTCGACCAACCCCATCCTTCGTCGTTCAGCTGCTGGTATGGATTTTGGGAAAGCCGTCGGAACGGCATGCGCCACATTCGCCGTCACCAACATTGACGACATTTTCGTCCTGGTCACCTTTTTTGCAGAGTCGTCCACCAGTAAAACTCTCACGCCTCTTAGGATTACCATCGGTCAATATGTCGGATTCACGGCCATCATCATCGTAAGCATGATCGGCTTCGGTGCCGCCTTCTTGCTTCCCACCGAACCCATTGGATTTCTCGGTCTGCTGCCTATTCTGCTCGGAGTATGGTGGCTATCTGCTCTCGTTTTCCCAGGCGGAGACGATGACGATGACGACCCAACTCTTACAGATGTGACTGCTGCTGGAGGCTCCACCACCGTCGGGATCTTTTCCCTTGTTGGGATCAAGAGCATCCTCAAGGTGGCAAGCATCACGGTGATCAACGGAGCAGACAACATCAGCACGTACATTCCGCTGTTTTCCCAAGCAAAGGGAGCAGAGATAGCGGTGTATGTCGTCACGTACTACATCCTGCTTGGAGTGTGGTGCCTCGCTGCGTTTCTGATCATGAAGCAGAGGCACATCCTCCGTATAGCGCAAAAGTACGCGAGCATAGCAGTGCCTTTTCTCTACATGGGTCTCGGCATCTTCATCATCGTCGAGTCGGAGTGCTACCCGTGGTCGATTGAGCGCATAGACGGGGGATTGACGACGCACCCGGGAAGAGCCATCATGGGCGCGGTGACGACAGTTGTCCTCTTGTGTTGCATCAGCGCAATGCTATGGATTAGGTGGCGAAAGAGAGATGAGACTCAGCCGGAAACTGAAGGCTCGGAACAAGGAGACTCTGAAGCTGGCTCGGTAGCATCTCGTGAGCAACAGCTTGCCCAAGATTCGAAGGCAGAACCTTCGAAACCTACAAAGGCTGACGGCACCGATGAAGGTATGACCAGATAATTCCTCTAGTATTTATCGATCCACCTCTGACCTATTGGCGTTCAAGTTACGGATCTAGGTGCTCCTCTACAAGCTCGCTCGGAAGAAGGTGCCGAGAAGCCTGCAGACATGACAGTTGGGTCAGAGCCATCTCCGATTGCTGACGGGCAGCAACTCGGTTCTGTGCATATTGGCTCTTCTCGGGCGTAAATTTTCCTAAGAATTTTTCTCGTCGCCGTATGGCTTGGCCCATCCCAAAGCTGTACATTTGACTTAAGTTTTTTTAATCTTGTGTCACTAGCGAATTTGCTATTCACTTCAAAACACATAGCCGTTGTCACCGACTTTTGTAAAGTTGATGTAACACGTTAGTCAGAGCATGAGTAACAGCTGCTCAATCTATACTATTTCCGTCTGTTGCATAATTATTTGTCGTCTTTTGCTTTTCTCGGATTGCATTTTACCACGAAATTCGACAGCTTTGTCTGCAACCAGTCCTGTATCGAAGAAGTCCTTACAAGAGTCGAAAAACATGGGGGTAAGTAGTTCTTGCCCAGTTCCTCACATCATAACCATGTTAACAATCTGCTAAACAAACGCAGTGCTTTGGTAAAAAGAAAAAGAAGGACAAGGATGAGGATGAGAAAAAGAACACCACTTCATCAAACAAATATTTCATCGACTACCTGATCTACTTTCTTCCGGTTTTTGTAGTCATCTTTGATGGTATGTCTTGTCTGTATTAATCCAACCGTTTTTGACTTTCAACTAACAGATACCGATCCCCTTGTAACCCAACAGCCCTCTGCCTCGCAGGGTGCGTCGGAACCTCGCCTGGCATCCCAACCCTATACCTCGTCACTATTGCCCAACCACCAACCGAAATAAACGGCCTCGAGCTCTCAATAGGGTACTTTGGCATCTGCGCCAGGCCCCTGGGCGGCGACCTGACCTGCCAACTGTCCAAGAACCCGACCCCGAGGCTGCTAGCCGAGAAGCTCGGCCTCGACAGCAGCGAAGCGACCCTGATCCGGCTCGAGACGGCCAAATCCATTCAGGATAAGGTCTTCGTCCCCATATTCCCCGCCGCGGCCGGCGGGTTCCTCATCGGCCTGCTTTACCTTTCCTTCCTCTGGCTGGAGCTCTGGTGGTCCAAGAAGAAGGCAGGCAATGCGACCAAGAAGGGCGGTGACGACCACCAAGACGGCACATATGGCGGCATGCACGGACGATCCTCGACACGGCCACAAGCAGGCGGCGGTGGCGGCGGCGGCGGTCGCACAAGCGGCAATCATCTCCCTACCGATCAGGCGCTACGGGGCAAGCGGACCGCGTACATGATGCGGCGCGGCGCGCTCGGTCTGCTCTGGGGCAGCACCGCGCTCACGCTCATGGTGGCCATGTCGACCTCCATGGTGGTGGTGGCGCTCGAGGCGGCCGACCCGGGCATGCAGCGCGGCGGACACGTCGAGGGCCTGCAGTGGGCGGCGGCCGTGCTGCAGACCATCTTCGTGGTGAGGATGGCGTTTGTCAACAGGCGCAGGGGCGCCCAGGATGTCCAGCAGGACGCTGAAATCGGCACTTCGGCTCCCTCTCCTGCCCCCGCAAAGGCCTCGTCGGGGCGGTCGCCGCATACCCGAGGGCTGCGGCCGGGTGTGCCGTCGGGGGTGCCGCCGGCGGTGCGGCAACAGTATCCGGATGAGGATTAGGAACCAAAACCTGAGACAGGGGCGTCAGAACCTGAGGCCTATGCACCAGCACCGGCGATACGGGCACCAGCACCAGTTATACAGGCAACGGCGCCCGTGATACAGATACAAGCTCCAGCACCAACAACAATACAGGAGCCACTACAAGAACCAGCACGAGAAACACAGGCATTGGCACAAGAGCCGACACCAGAACCAATAAATGAATCAACACAAAAACCAAAACAAGTACCAAAACAAGAACCATCACGAGACACACGGGCACCAGCCAGTAAGAAACGGCCACAAGCGCCACCGCCGCCCTCAATACTGCCACCCTTAAGGCCTAGTTAAGCGCAGGATGACAAATAGTCCCGCCCAACTGACCTATGTGTGCCAGTGCGTGAACCTCACGGGCTGTTTCGGGCATCTGCTAACGGTCACTAATAGAACTGAAGCGAGCAGTAGACCTACAGCACTTGGGCGGCCGGCGTTGCCGTGGGCGCCTTCCGTTGAATACTATGGCTAGATAGGTATCCAGCTTATCATCTCTCTGGTAGTATGGGAGGACAGTCTAGATCTGCTACCTTGCTGAAGACCTGAGATGGAGCCCTGTGTTTGTTTTCTTTTTTCTGGTTCTTGTACGTGATCTCGGGATCTCGGTGCTTCCAACGGGGACGCTGATGTCTTTGAACTCATATTCGTCGCTGGCAGATTTCAGACTCGGTGTAAGAGTGTCGCTTGCGAACAGTCGTCCAGTTTCCTCCCAAAACTTTGCAGATAATTGGGTAGATATTGCTCGACTTGTCCCAATACTGAACCCACGAATTTTGTAACTTTCTTTTTACTTCGTCACTGCATCGAACCAAAAAAAAGCTTTGTGAGTCGGACCCTGAAACAACTCCCGGCTCCGGGACCCCGAAGTTGCTTGTGCCAGACCGGGTCGGGATGATAGCTCCAGAACAAAAGAGAAAAGGAAAAAAAAAAGCATGCAAAACCGCCGGGACTGCTGTAGAAAAGAATCAAACAGTTTCGGCACATTTACTTGCACTTTGTCTGAAAATATTATGTTGCAAAGCTACCATGGATGACGTTCATGTTCTTAGCATTTGGCAGCGAACACGTACTCTGTTGGCTCTGCTCGCAGCAGCTCAAGCAAATTAAGAACAAGGCCAAGGTTTTATCCCATCTTTTTTTTGGTGTTTTCTCCCCTCTCTGCCAGGCCACAAAGGCTTATTCGGCGACCGGTACTTGCATCATGTCCGCACAGACGTTACTCGTCGTCACTTCCTGGCCTGTTTCCCTCCGCCCTGAGGTAAAATGACGCCTGGAAAAAGCAGAACAGTCCAATCTGCACAGAATAGCCGGCGTTGAGATTCTGGCCAAGGTAGTAGGGAAGGTGGATAGTCTCAAGTTCGGCTATCTGCTCAAATGCCATAAAGAAGGTTTCAAGATTTCCACAGCCGAAGTTGCTCCCGAGTACATAATGCCCACATTTCCTGCACGAACCAAACGTCTTTTTTTCTTTGGTTGTGCATGCAAATTTCTTATTCGTGGATACTCCCGTTTGCTTTGCATGAAGATACCAGCAGTTGCATTTTGATTGCAGACGAGAGTAATAGTCGCTTGCTTGTTGCAACAACATAAGACGTAAAACTTCTACTCTCACCGCCGGTCTTTTTTTTTTTTTTTTTGCCTGCCGCAGCACCTCGCAGCATACATCTTTTTCTCCAAAATGGGTGGTAAGCTTACTTGCATTCCCTACCACGCTGAGGTCAAGTTAGCAACACCGCCAAAGGCTAATATTAACAACCACGACCACACCACCGTGCAGTCTTCAGCACGACCGCAAAATTCGAAATCTGGACCGAGATAAGCGGCGTGCCCCGCTCCAAGGCCATCGCCGTCGTGCAAGACCACGGCGGGCTGCTCAACAAAGACCCCTTTGCCGTCTCGGTGACGGAGCTGCCCGCGCACCCGGGCAAGTCCACGGCCGAGGAGATCCCAGAACCCTACGCTTCCCGGATAGTGGGCACTTCGCGATACTGGGAGGTCAAGGACGCCGTACCGGCGCAGTTTGCGCGCCTGGTCCCCGGAAAGCCCGTCACCAACAACTGGTACGTCATGACGGACATGGAGGACGGCGTCTACATGTACCTCGAGGGCGCGCTGGGAATCGTGTCCAAGCGAGGCGTCGTCGTCAGGGGAGGGGACGAGGAGGGTGCCGAGAACGTGGTGGTGGCGCACGAGTGCTTTGTCGAGTGCAACAGGGCGGTCATGGGCGTGTTCAAGAGTCAGTTCGAGGAGCACTGGAGGTCGATCCAGGAGCAAGTCGCGGAGGCGATGGGTGGTACTGTGGTTAGGCATTCTGGGCCTGTGCGATGAATTTTTTTTTTCTCTTCTTTTTTTTCATGAGGGGTTTTAACTTTTGTCCCAAATTCGGAGTCTCGGAAAGGTCCAAATGTTTTTCTTTTTCTTTACTTTTATCTATCAGCTGAGCAAAAAGAGCCCATAGTCTAGACAGAATTGGAGGGTTCAAAATTCATTACACAAAAAAATATTGTTACTTCTTCATGGGGTCACCAAGTTGACTCCATCATCCGTCATGTAGTACATGTCAATGTACACCCATCCGGTCCCGCTCTCCAAGATGCCAACGGCGACGATGTCGTTCAGCCACCAGTACTTGTCCGACCCGGTCTCGTACAGCCCGTGCAGGTAGATCCCGCCGGTCGACTGCTTGGAGCCAAAGGTTCGAATGTAAATCTCGGCACCATCGTCGGTGGTCAGTCCGTACCGTGTGTCGGGGTGGAAGACGCCGCGGTTGTCAGTCAGGCCCCAGTCTGCTCCGAGGTTACGGATGGTACCTGGAGTAGGTCTGTGAGAAACTACTATCGAAGAAAAAGAACAAATGGAAGAAAAGACAGGGAAAACCACAAAGTATGCAAGCATCAGACGAAGTCATAACATCTATGGTGGACTTACCCTTTATCCTGGGCCCCTCGAATGTTCCGCCGATAATGGGGATGGCGGCACGGTTTCCATACGGACCATCGCCAACATTGATCTTGGGGTCCAAAGTGCAGTTGAGCGAGTAGAGGTGCGTGAGTGATGGCGTTGGGGTGAGCTGTCGAGCCTCAAGGTTGGACGCGATGGCCGCGGAACAAAGTCCCAGGGCGCCGGTGATGAATGCGACGATCTGCATCTTGGGATGAACGGGGAGGGGATCGACCTTGATGGTAAAGGAAACCCAGATAACAAGGAAAGAGAGCAGTCCAATGCAATCTCAACACAGCTGCTTCACAACGTCGGTAGGGTTGATGGTTCCTTTATAACAGCAAATGCGGGGAATAATATCTCCTCATCGATCTACAACCACCACCACGGCAGTCCCCCAAAGGCCCCGAAAAAATGGGGAATGACACCCTACTTCAGGCGTATTTCCCGGTCTTGATCAAGTACACCCATCTTTTGGCGAAAATGAAGGTTGCCGTACCTGACTACCGTGATACTTCTGGCATGGGTTGGTGTGGACATCGTGGGGGATCTTGAGCGACTCAGGCCTGCGCATCGGCTTTTCAAGAATCTGGTTTTGTTTTTTGCGATTTTCGAGAGACTGTGAACTGGAAGATGGTGCAACTGTAGATTTTTTTCTCCGCCCTATGCCAGTAATGACTCGGGTAAACAAACAACCGTGTCACCGAGGTTCAGCTCATTAGCCGAGATGTATTTTGCAGCCGTTCTTGAATCTGGATTTATCCCACCAACCGGTGCAATGTCTTTACACACATAGGTCGGTCAGGTAGATTTTGGTTATGAGATGGTTTGGGCAGGAATGAGGGATTTCTTGATTCTAAAAGTTGTGTCAGGTTTGCCTACATCGGCATTCTCTAGCAAACAGGTTACAATCAGTCTATGAAAGATGACCACCGCTTGATAGCTCATCTTGGTCTCCTCAAATCTCTCTAGGCAGTGAATGCAGTACACATTAGTAGGTATTTCTGCGCTACGGCACAGTCCGTACCTCCTTGCTTAAACAATACAAGGTTTCGTGAGTGTCCATCCCCATCTACCAACTTGCGGGGTATTTACCTTGGCGTACTTGGTCCCTGCCCAGCCACTTGGATGAGATTGACTTTTGACATCGGCTCCTTAGGAAAAAAAAAAAAAAAAAAAAAAAAAAAAAAAAGAACAGACCAATGAATCTACGGTACAAATATCCTTGTAGATAGAGCGTGCCATGCCTTTTAGCCAGGTTTTGCTGATCGTTTGTGCCTGACTTTGTGACTATCCTATATTTGTTTTCTTCCAGAACCTGGTGGTCCGATCATTTCCCCATGGCAGTAATGGACGGATAGCAAACATTACCCTCTTCCATTGGTCAAGTTTCTTTCACCTGACTAGCTAAACACTTACGCTTTTTTTTGACCGGACCAAGGTGTCTGAGGTGAACTTGGATGGTATTTTACATAAATGACTGACAATTAGACGAATCTCTGCCATTATTACTGGCCAAGAGATACCGACAAAGAAGTTCTTATTGATGGAGTGTCCCACATAAACTCCACCGGCACATACTACGAACAGAAAGTTCACACTGGCGACACTGCTGATACGGATAGTCTGCCCCTTCCGTTGGACTTGCGCCCAAGTATGACCTCTCTTTCAGGATCTCTATATCTGGTAGAACGGTCAAAAAGTGACGAATGTTTTCGGAGAATTGGACGATTGTCGAAGACGACTTCACTACAGCCATGCTATTCTTGAGGTAAACTCGCCATCACTTCCTCTAACCATGAGTGGCGTCTTCCTGAGGGAAGTCTAGGGTCAGAGTGCGGGACATCAATACAGTGGTTAATCTGAGGGAAGCATGGAACTGGTCTACAATTCAATCTTCGAGATATGAAAGCGCGCCACCCTTCACGGTGACTTGGCTGAGGCCCTGGCAGCAATAGATGGTGCAGCAGGAGGTTACCTCAGCAGCAATTCAGTGCAAACGAGATTCGTAGCATTCAACTTCGAGAAGCTCCAATTTTCAGCCATATTTCGTTCCAACATCGTGCTGATTTCGAACCGCCAACTGCAGCCGGCCATACAATACCTGTAACCTCCGGAACGTCGCCAACAACAGCCCTGTGCCACATGCGGCGGGACACGCCCAGTTGGCAGGTTCCAGTCGCTCATGGTGTTCGTTCAAGGGTCGAAGCAGTTGCCCAGAGCGAACTGGGGACTCCAATTGGCACGCAACTCATATAGCATCATGTCGACGTCTGGGGCAGGACCTTGAATCAACAATTCGGGCACCTACGGCAGACTGGCGCGTGAGGCGCGTAGGATGGGACTCGGTTCCGAAATTGGTGTTTATCCTTTGAGATATTATTCAGACGGGCGAACTCGAGGGAGTGTTGAAAGCGTGACAGCAGCGAGGAACATGCTGGAATGAATACTGGTGCACCCACTGCTGTTAAATACCTACCTAGGTAAGGTAGTCAAATAGGGTGACGCATGCCTATTCACGACTTGGACGAGTCAAGGGTTAGTTACCCTTCGGCTGATTTAACGGGGTAGAGAATTTGTTCAGCTTATATAACTAACCTGAATCGAATGAATGGCGCAAAGAACGGATCTGGACTCTTAGCCGCGGTACTAAGACAACCAAGCACGTTATGATTAATCCTTGCACTGCAAGTCAAGCGACACTACCAAGACTACCTCGCATTCCCCACTGGCATTAGTGATTGGTGTGCGCGATCGGCGACTGGCGGGCAAACCGGTTAAGTTCCGCCGGTGCGGGCAATTTTATTTGCATCATTTGGAGATAGAATTTTTTCTTTAGTTTTTTTTTTTTTAGTGTTTTTTTTTGTAGCGAATCAGCCAGTTCCTTGATACTTGATTAAAAAAAGGGTCTAATGTCGTCTTGCAACGCCCTAAAAATGTACATAAATGGGCAACGGGGTCAGGCGTTGGAGAGATATTTGTTTGCGCTGATTCAATCCGATACGACCAAAAAGTTTGCGACTCTGCAAGAGGGCAGCAATAAAAATACGTCTCTAGACGCGCCCTGTGTTTTTCGTTACGACATTGTATTGAAATGAAAATCAGATCGGATGACCCAAAGGCGGTGAGACGAGTCAAATGTTACAGTCCTTGCAGCTGTTTTTATTATTATTATTTTTTTGCCAGCAAGGGAGGGGGGCCAAGGGAAAAACCCAAGAGTCTTGATTCAGTTTAGCGTGCCGAGCGCACTTGTGCCGCTTCCCCGCACAGACGAATGGCTGGTCTGGTCGCGAAATGCACCTGGCGCAGGACTGGCATGAAGGGTGGTGGTGGCAAGCAGAAAAAAAAAAAAAAAAAAAAAAAAAAAAAAAGCAGTCGTCTTGGAATTCCACCACCCTTGCCCCGTCAACGAAGTCCCATTGCGCGGCTTCTGAGCCACGTCCAAAACGTTTGGCGGATCCAGAGGAAACGAAGGCGTGTCCTTGGTATTACAGCTGCTGTACGTTATGCCGCCCAGGGTCGCGTTCCACCGTATAATCTGCGGCGCCCTCTTGTCGCCAACCCACCACGCCGCCATCCCGCACAGACGAATGGCTGGTCTGGTCGCGAAATGCACCTGGCGCAGGACTGGCATGAAGGGTGGTGGTGGCAAGAAAAAAAAAAAAAAAAAAAAAAAAAAAAAACGGTCCAAAGGCGATCTGAACTTTCTCTGTAACAGAGACAAGCAGTTCTTCGCGCTGACGACCGTGTCTGAGGGTCCTGATTCGTCCACCAACAACGCGCTTGTGATAGAGCTTGCGCAAATAGTGCTAAAATTAATCCGGTTGTTTAGCGTTAGGTCCCTTTGTTAGGTACCTAGGTACTTTATAAATACCTTAGCCATGGTTACTTTCATTGTTTTTATTTTTGGTTGCTTCTGTAATGACGAAGACATTTGAATGCTGGTCCAGAATGCAACATACTTCGTCAGCTCACTTTGTTTCAGGAAGCTGGCCCGGGGTATTTTCTTCCAATCCTTCTGCTTTATGTTAGGGGAGTCATCCGAAAAGAATTTATTAGAATAGGAATCAACTGATCTTTGACTGTTTGTCTGTCCAACAAAAGATCTGGATACACAAAAACTCCCCTCATCCACATTTTACCGGCTAAGCTCTCGAGAGGGTTCTGCGAAACGTCACTGTTTTGAGATAGCTGTACAACAAAAGGTGCGGTACGGTATGACAGATTGGTGACGTCCAGGGGTAGGACTGTGGTGCGGAGTAAACGTGGACTAGGGTGTCGGATTAACCGTGGTCGACCTGCCTCTCCCGACCCGATGTGGATCACGAGCTTGCGCTAGATTGCAACCTTGCATGGCGTCCCCTGCCGCCCGAGCGTGCCAGGCTTTTTGCGCTCGTCCCTTTCCCCAGGGGAAACCGAAAATTTGAGAGCTCCCTCGAACTGCCAACTGCTTCCCAATCTTGCTCCACCACCTTAACTCGTCGCTCACGACATTATTCATCTGCAAGCAGCATTTACTAGTCGACGTGTTCTGAATTAATATTCTCTAAAACCACCCTCAGGTTCAAGCCTCGCTGCAGGCCGGCGACTCGACGCGAGCGCCGTTTCAAACAAACAGCTTTCGTTTTGTTCGGCACCCAACCTCCCGGCAGCTTTGTCGCCCGCCATGGAGCCAAGGCAGCCACCGCCAAATCATCCATTCTCACAGCGCAACCCGTCGCCGCTCTTCAACCGCTCTCCCTTCCCGCCCAGCACATCGGCTCCTCCTCAGGGTGGCTTTGCTCCCACGTCGCATCCTCCCTCCGGTCCTCCTCCACCGCCGCCGAACGGATCGGCTTACCAAGACCATCCGAGTCATCATCAACGACGTCCGTCCGACCCACACTTCTTTCCGCAGTCGCGCCCAGCTTACGCCAACGAGCCTGCACCACATCCACCACCACAAGGCCACTCGAGGCATCCGAGCGCGTCAGGCGTCCAACGATCGATGCCGCCTCCAAACTCACCACCACAGCACAACAATGGCCCGAATAATCATCAGATGGGCTACAGTCTCCCCCCTCCGAGACCACCTCCCGTTTCGGTAAACAACCAAACAGGCTTCGCCAACGGTCGCGAGCTGCCAGCCATCAACCCCATGACAAGATCTGGAAGTACAAACAGCAGCATGTCGATATCTTCCATGCTTGGTGGTCCTGCTCCTGGAAGGGATTCTGGTGCACAACCCCAATACCAGCCTCAACAGCCACCTCCCACAAGCGGACCCATGTCAGCAGGTCCCAACTACGCGAGTCCAGTTCACGCCTCTCCGCGGATGCACCCTAGCGAATATCAGCAGTACCGTCGACCCCAGACCCCAGATCATCAACGACCATACGACGTGAGGGCGGATTCGCGAGATCCTCGGAATAGTGCCGTAGCCTCCCCCCAAGGCATGTATCCTACACCCGAGGTTCAACGGTATGGCACTCCGCAAGAATACCGCCGAGGACCACCACCACCACCGATGAATGAGCCGGGGAGGGAGCCAGGAAGAATGCATCAAGGTCCGCCGCGACCGAGCAGTCAACCTAAAATGTACAACAATATGCCTCCTGGCCGCCAAATGGAACCTGGTCGACCCGGCCCTCCACCGCACGATCCCATGTACCAACGACGTGAAGAGCCCCCGCCTTCGGGCGAGTATAATCCCGAACGCCCCATCAGGGTGTCCAACTACGAAGATGCCAGATATCTGGCCGAGCGCGAGCGAATGGAGCGAGAACAGCATGAGAGGGAGATGCATTTCCGTGACCGTCACGAGAGAGATCGTCAAGAGATGGAATTTCGCGACCGCGAGCAGCGTAGAGGGATAGAGAGACGAAACTACGAGAGGCAAGAGATGGAGCGGCGGGAACTTGAGCGACGAGAACGCAATGGCGAGCTTGGGAGGCCCCCTCCCGGGCATCCAGAATACGGACATGGCGGCGGACCGAGGGGGCCCCCGGGGCCTCCAGGGCCTTCATATGGTCGCCAGCCCGACCCGCGTGAGGAGGGGTGGCAACGGCACCAGTACGAGCAGTCTAGGCCTTATGATCCCGCAGGTCATCCACCTCCTCGTCACCCCGACTATCCTCCGTCGACAGGACCACCATATGGACCACACGCGGGACCATACCAAGGACAACACCCGATGGATCATCCTCCACCAACTTCGCATCCTTCTCAAACCCCAGCCGTGATGGCTCCAGGAGAGCGAGGCCCGTCACACCCGCACGCACAACCTTTCGATTCACCCGAGCGACAGCGACATGCCGCACCGCATCATCACCACCAACAGGGACCGCCACCTCACCTTAATCCAGCCGACGAGCAACCACCACGTCCATCAGTTGCCTATTCGACTGGGCCTGGCGGGCTCATGTATGACTCGCCTCGCAACCGACCTCAAGCCCCCGAGGGTTTGACACCAACGGCGCAGCGCGATCAACCAAGAAGCCTGCTCACCGTCCAGGAGATAAATCGAAAGGGCCGTTTGTCTCCATTGCCTCAGGCGGTGCAGGGAGCCCAGTCACAGATGCAGGGCCCCGCAGGAGAGCCTGGAATCAAGAGCGAGTTTGGCAGGATGTTTTCCGGTATCGGCAGTGGAGTGGGTTCGCTTTCGAGCCCAGTGGCTGGTGGTGCGCAGCTGCCATTTACCACCTCCGGACTGGCTCGGAAAGACGATTCGGATGGAACACCCGTTGAGGACAGGACGGACGCCAACGGTAATAAAATGGTTAGGGAAGGGTCTAAAAACAAGCGCCGATCAAAGGTCAAGGACGAGGACATCATGCGGGCAGTAGAGGATGGGAGGCAAACGCCAGTAGGGGGGCGCGGCAAGCGACCAAAAACAAACGCCCATGGTCACCATCACCATCATCAGTAAGTTCAAATCATTCGCCAACGTGATTTTTTGTGTCGCGAAGCAGACGCTGACGCTTTGGTTTTAGTCATCATCACCACCACCACGCCCACGCTGGAGATCAGCACGGGATCGCCGGTACCACGCCATTCAAAACAGTCAAAGGTGTCGGCAACGTTCCATCACCAACCCCTGGGCACGTACATCATCACCACCATCACGCGCCACCGAGGCCACAACAAGCAAAGCCTCCGGGAGGTCAAGCACCGGCTAGTCCTGTTGTGACTGTCATATCGAAACCAAAACAAATCATCAGCTCGCAGGCTGTTCTCGAAAGTGTGGCAGATAAGCCGCGACGACACATTGGCGATGTTTTATACGAGGTAGCACTAGAGCCTGCACGTTTACACGACCCCATAACGGGCCGCCCGCCCAAGGCACCGTTCAAATCGACGCCGAAACCGCTGCCCTGGAGCTTGATCAAGGACAAGGAGAACTGCACCCTGACGATGAAGGTCAGCAAGGCACATCTGCTGCCCGAGGCACGCGAGGAGATCACGGCACGCCGGGCTTTGTGGGGGACAGATGTCTACACGGATGACTCGGATGTGGTTGCCGCATGTGTTCATGGCGGATGGTTCCGTGGCGAATGGCCAGAAGATGTCGACGTTGACATGCTTGGGCTGTATCCCGAGGAGCCCCCGGCAGCTGGGAGGGGCAAGAAGCAAGCGCAGCATGTCACGAGCGAGAACCTGCCGACGCCCGACTTTCTCGACGCCCCGCTCAAGACGGGGCCCGTCAACGTCCCACCCAATAAAGACCTTCACGTCACCCTATTGATCCTCCCCAAGCTGCAGATGTATGCATCGACGGTGCGATTCGGCATCAAGAGCAGACAATGGGGTAGCATGCCATCATATACGGAGAATAGAGAGCCGCAATATGGACGCTGTGCCCCGCACGACGGGCTCAGCTTCAAGATTCTGAGTATCCGCTGGGTTACCAACGGCGCCGGAGCCCAGTCCCGTCTGAGAGGCGCAGCCAGGCGTGAGCGCATGAGCCGCGCGCTGAGAGAGGTCGAGCTGAGCACGACGCCCAAAGGCTTGGAGTCGAGGAGCGGAAGCGTTAATGGAAGCCTCCAGCGAGCAGGGGCTCAAGAAAATGGTGGCGATTCTCATTCGGACAAGCATCGGGGCTCTAACAAGGAGAATGTCTCGGACGATGCGGACGTTCAGGACTTCCCGATGTCGGATGTGCGAAGCGAACCTGTACCGCAGAGGGTCGGAATTGAGGCAGCTTAGCCAGATCTTGGGCTTCTTTTGCAGGTCTCCTGCCCTGGCGTCTACCAGGCCCTGAAATAGTCCATTCTGACTGGGCATCTGCTCACGGGCAGCCTTTGACCTTGGACAGATACCTACCCAGCTACGTCGAGTTTGGGAATGAAGGTTATGCAAAGATTTTTTCTACTTCAGAACTTGCTATACAGACAGACCATAGAAGGCATTGTTGTCTTGGTCTTGGAATGCGCGAAGAAAAAGCGATACTACCACGACGATTACTTAATTTTTTGATAGCGGGATCCACCATGTTTTTAGATTATCATAGTCTTGTAGTTTATGTCTTGTCGATCGATCAGACTGAATTATATACCCTTCTAGGCGATCCAAACACATATCCACTCCTCTGTGATTGCATAATGTTGTCGCTATTTGTACAATTCTAACCCCCTCAAATTTCATGGGCCGCGTACTTCGCTATGTCTATGTTGCTTAATCCTACACGGCTTCCCTGGGGCAAACCTCTTGGTCGGATAAGACAATCGTCGGAAGATGTCAGTCTAACCTCTCCACCCTAATAATGCGCCTGGCTATGTCGAAGCACAATATCCGCCGTCTTGTTTTCCAAGTCCCCTAATTAAAAGCGCAGGAGGAGCGCCCCTCCCTTATGAAGCCCTTTCCTTCCCCCCATTTTCTTTTTCAAAAGTCCGTAACGCGCCCATTGAAGCTGTAATCCCCAGCGGCGCCCCACCTCAGCGGCTCGTTCTTGGGGCCGCCGACCTCGCCGGTCTTGGGGTTGACTTCGCCCTCGAACTCGGGCGGCGCGCCCTTGCGTATGCCGCCCGAGGTCGCAGCCGCCGCGCCGTTGTTGGTCGCGGCGTCCTCGACCTGGACAGGCCGCGGCGCTTCGGACACGGCGGGAGTGGTGGAAGAGAAGTCGGCGACCGAGGCTTCGCGCTGCAGCCGCTCGAATTCGGCTTGCTGCTCGGCGGGCAGACGCGGTGGGGACGGGCCGGGGTTGAAGGTGGACGAGGCGCGGGCGATTGTGCGGGTTGTTGGGGTCGGACGCATGGCGGGCCGGCTGGTGGTTAGGGGTCGGGCGACAAGGTTGCGGGTCAGCAGGGTGAGTGTTCTTGTTGATGGTGACATTGTGTTGTTTTGGTTTAGTATGTTGATCGGAGTTTCGGTGATGGGCGATGGTTGAGGATGACTTGTTGTGTGGTTGGTTGTGGTGACTGTTGATTCTAAACGTTGTGAAGTTTGGTCGTCTTGAATTCGAGCTGTCGGCTCTTCAACGGGGGCAAACTCTCGGCACGACTAAGGACGCACGCTAACGCCACGGCGCTGTGGCTTTCGGCACTAACATGCAACTAGCCTGATCCATGCTATCTATGCCTTACCTCAGCCTGGGACCCCTGGGTTGTGACGTGATTGATTGGTTAGCAAGGATGCACGGGGTCACCCGTTAGTAGCTTGCAGCCCCACCAACAACCAGCTCTTCATGGGCGGGCGACCGATACGAGCGTTCGCTTGTTGTCTCCAAGCATCCAACTGATGATGTGTAACAATCACTTGTCCTGGCAATATTTTATCTGTCAGTCGCTCAAGTGTTTGGCAAACCATACATTTGACACTTTCGTTAATAAAATCACGGAATACTTTATTCACTATCCATATTGACACTCTGAACAATGGCTCACACTAGGCTTCCCCGCTCAATGACGAGCATCTTCCGCCAATACAGAGACGATGCCGACACCGTTGCAACATGGCTCGTGAAAACCGCTTTGGAACACGACTATGATAAAGCAAAGCTGTCAACCCCCAGAAATCCAAAGGAGTAGCGATTTGAGGATTCAGACCGCCCCGTCCTCGCCGTTGTCGATTTTGTACCCTTGGCCAGTTTCTTATCTCATAATATCACGGCACCAGACATACCGCAGTATTTAATCAATGCTCTCCAACGTCTTATCAGCACCCGGACCATAATGGCGACTTACTTTGTCAACTCGAATGGCTATCCTGGTGAAAGCCCAGGGCCTCAAAAGAGCATCCTTACACCCGCGCTACTGACTGTCCGCGGATATCTAACCTCAGTCCGAGAATTTCCAGACCTCGATGCGGATGGATTCATCGGAGACTCTCTCAACAGCTACAAGATCATTATGGCGTTTGAACTGGATCCGGGATCGATGAAGCGACCAGTATCGGCCGCTGCTGCGTCAATGGAGGTACCAGAGTACGAGGCCGAGTGGGAGCGCTCGGATGAGGATGCATTTTTTGTGCATGCGATACTCCTCCGCGAGTTCAACGAGATCCGAGCAGAAGTCCGGAGTCTCTGGAAAAAGTTCGCTCGGGGCTACCTATCGCTGACCTCCGTCACAATGGCCACAAACGTGGCGATACAGTTGGCTGGGCTGATGGAATCCGAGATGATGGCCGTAATGCCTGCTTTGAGATTTACCAGCTCGCATCATCTAGCCTTCGAAAGGGCCAGACTTGCTGCGCAAATGGCACTTCCGTTCAACAAGGATGCGAGTCGAGAGCAGAGACTGGAGATCCTTTACAGAATCAAAGACTATTGTCTGATGCAGACTGTACATGCCTGGGCGGTCTAGCAAAAGTCTTACAGGCAGAACTCCGATACCGTTATTTTGTATCTCGGAAAACAAGGCCGCTTCTCTCCTTCAAATCCCCCAACCGATCCGATCAACATGCTAAAAGAGGACTGTGCCACCCTGCTTGAGGTTTTCGGAGGCATCTCGTTTATTTTATCCACTGATGATTGGGCCCATGCCGAATTTGACGAGTTGACGTCGGCTTTCATCCAGCTCTGGCAATTCAGCGAGCATGTGCACCCGTTATCAGCAAGCTTGGCAGGTTCGATTTACATTGACATCATGAAGTTGTTACGGTTACTTGGCATGCTCAAAAAGCCGGCTGATTCCCTGGACCTCTTCAGACGAATGTCACTCGAATCAGTCTTCTCGGCCGAAGTTACCGCGTCTGCCAGGGTGTCGGGAAAGCAGTTGACATACAGGATTATGCACGGTATCGAATTCATCAAAGCCCATTCACGAGTCTGGGATCATGAGAATCCATTCAAAGAAGTACTTACCAAAGCAGGGATGTCGAAGGATGTTCTGACAGAAAGGCATCCCTTATTTGTCGGCACGTGGATACATCGCACACGGATGGGTCTCTGTGATATTGGTAGCAACTGTGCCGTTGACACAGGAGCACTCGGTTTTGTAGCACGACTCTACCAGTCTCTTTGTCGCGACAAGCTCTTAGCTCCTGGGACGTGGCTAGACCTCGACATGGCACTTGCTCTCCGGTCATCGGGAGCATTCCTTGGTTTGGATGCAGAGCAGAAAGACTAGGCCTCGTCGCTCGACGCTTCGGCCCAGGACTCCGAGATCTCTCGTGTCTTGGTGTTTGCGAAGGAGAAGGCCATGATTGCCTCTACCAAGTTTTATTCACTGGCCGAGACCTCCGAGTATGTTCGTAAACATTTTGACCGTGTTCATCGCATATCGTACACAATTACCAGATCGAAGGACGTCATACTTGAAAGAACAGGAATGAAAGCAACCGGAACATCCGAGGAAGCCAAGAATGACAAGGACCATCCAGAGTCCTCGAAACCGGAACTGGACAAGCAGAAGGCTATGGGAGACAGCTCAAGCCAGGCACCACAGCGCAAGGAGAGCCAGAAGCAGGGCCAGGATTCAGATCAGAAGCAAGAAACCGAAAAAAGCGCAACGGAGAACCAAGAGGAGCATGACTCCAAAACAACAGCTACAGCACAAAGCTGGGACCCAGACAAACCGATACGAATCGGGTACCTTAGTCGACTTTTTGGTCCAAAGCGTGTCTTTGGAGTGAACGGGCCGCATGGTCCAGTTCCCGACGACCTAGTATGGGCAATCACGAGGAGGGGCAGATATGCAATGAACCTGATTGATGCAGATACCCGGGCGATCGAGAAGGGACCAAAAACTGACCAATCTGACAATATGAGCAAATCAAGCAACATTGAGGATATCCTTGCCATGAACTCTACTCTCGATCCATGCACTGTGTCCTTCCTCATTACACATCTCGCCTACGCTTTGCATGACGAGTTGCCCGAAACGAGCTTCGATTACCTTTCTTTGGATTTGCTAGCCCTGGAGGTCATCCGCGAAATCGCCGACAAACAAAGAGCTCGGCGCAGCGATCGATTTGTTGACAAGCTGGCAGAGGATCTGGGGCGACTTGCTCTCGATGGGCCGTCTCAAGAGATCATAGGCGCCTTTGTAGGCAATCCAAATGCTGCAGATCGCGAACAAGGCATCGATGAAGCAAAAGATGATTCTGGTCCACCAGAGCCAAGCGCGGATCTAAACTTGCCAAAACTTGCTGCTGAAGAGATTTTGCGATGGACAAGCACGGATCCCAGACCGTGTTGTGTCGCATCGAAGCGGTTATGTGAACTTGGAGCAGTGATCTGCATGGACCATTGCTGCTCCAGTGGATGGGCTGCTCAAAGGAAAACTCAACAGATTCCCGTGGTGCAGAAGAAGGACGAGGAGAAACCACACGAGCCAAAAAGCAAGAAGGCGAATGGAAAGGGGGAAAGCAAAGAGAAGGTCAATACTAATGTTTCTGGGGGTCGTTCCAGCTCCAAATGAAGCTTCAGTTGCGTCAAATACACTCAGCGAAGTTTTGTTACATTCATTCCACTGAGTGCCTGCCCCTTTCACATTCAGCGAATTTGATTAAGATTACTAAGCGCTAAAGATATACTGTCGAGATTAGACTAGAAAACACATAATACATATCCTCATCAATTGGTACTACTCAAAGTGGTTCTCGCCGTACCCGTCGCCCTCACCCCTCTTCACGTCAAGCTGGTTGGCGCGCGCCAGGGGGAACGAGAACATGGTCTGTAGCTCCTCCGGGGTCGGGAGGGGCGTGTTGACCCAGATGTCTTGGATCTTTTTGGCGGTGGCGAGGAAGCGGCGCTTGACGTCGGCGTAGTCGCCAACAACCATCTTCCTGTCCTTCTTGACCCACTTGCCGTCGACCATGACGGACTCGATGTCACCAACGCTGGCGTGCAGGATGACGGCGGCGACTGGGTCCAGCCAGCCAAGCATGGCGGGCGAGTCGCCGTCCCAGACGACCAGGTCGGCCTTGGCACCCTCGCGAATCACGCCCAGGTCCTCGCGGCGCAGGGCCAACCCTCCACTGCGCGTGGCGAGCAGGAAGGCCTGATCAGTGCTCATGGGGTTGTTGAGCGGCAGGCGCCACTGGTCCAGCACGTCCTCGGACTCCTCGTACCGGGCCTGCTGCAGCCAGATGCGCGCCTGCGTAAGTATGTCGGTGCTGAAGGTGAAGTGCGTGTCGACGCCCAGCGCGGCCTGGTCCTGGATCAAGTGGCTCCTTGGGTGCGTGTGTCCGTAGTGCATCTCGGACTCGGGAGTGATGGACATGTACTGGTTCGTTTCGCGCAGCAGCGTCGCGTCGCCGGCGGTCAGGAACGAGCCGTGCGAGAAGACGATGGGTGTGCTGATGTTGAGGTAGCCGAGGCCGGCGATGTCCGAGGGGGAGTTGGTGACTTTTTTTTTTGGATGATCAGTATCTCCGTGGGCGTGTGCGTGGTTGTGTCGAGGTATGCAGAAGGTGGGTTTTACTTACTTCCCCAAGGTCCTCCTAGCGAGTGGGTTGTGATCACGGAGATGTTGTAATCCCTGGTTTTCAGTGTTAGGATGGGTTCACGTAACAACAAGCCCAGGCAACCATTTCAAGGCATCGAGGGTAACTTACTCGGTCAGCTTCATGATGGAGTCAACCTCATTACGATCGGGGTTGGGTCCCCAAGCATCGTAGGCGATGCCCAGCGTCGTCGGGGTGCCTTGGTAGTAACCCTCGTCGGCGATGTCCCTAAAGATCTGGAGAAGCTCCGGGGTCTCGGAGGCGGTGGTGTTGTGGAAGGTGAAGGCGTAAAAGACACGCGAGCCGCTGTCCACGCTGGCCTTGAGTCCGGCCTCGCTGGTGGCCTTGTCCCAGGTGGAGTGGGCGTGGTCGAGCGAGGTTGTGACGCCAGCGTTGGCGGCCTCGTAGAGGCCGGCCAGCTGTGAGATGTAGACATCGTCGGCGTCCCACTGCGAGGCCGACGCGAACTCGCCGTACCGGCCAAAGTATTCGGTCAAGCTCGTGTTGGAGCCCAGCGTCTTGAATGCCGTCTGCCAGCCGTGGCGGTGCGTGTCTATAAAGCCCGGCGTGATGATCTTACCGGTGGCGTCGACGACCTCGACCGAGGACGAGTTATGCTGCGCCGCGGGCGGGCTCGTGTAGATGCCGGCGATGCGGTCGTCCGTCACGAGCAGGGAGCCGTTGCGCACGACGCGGAGACCCTGCGTCTCGCCGTCAAAGGCCACGATAGTGCCACCGTTGAACAGCGTAGATGCCGCCGAGGCACTGCCTAGCAGGGCGAGGGTTGCTGCTACAGTGGCTTGCCTCATGGTTACGTAGATTTTTTTTTTGTCTTGGCCCGATCTATGACGAGGAACGAAGAGGAGGGTGGTCTGGGCCTAGGACTGGCGTAATCAGATAAAAGACAGGAGACGTGGAAATGCAGACAGTCTCGAGGAGCTGAGTTGTTTATATACTTGCGCAGCTACCTTTTTCCAAGGCAACCAGATTCCCTGCTGCCGAAGTGGATGCAAGCCTTGGTCCATGCTGCTGATCTTGATCTGTAAATAGCAATTACCTGATAGAATTGGCATTCCGTGGCCAGAGAGGGCGGGTTTTCGTTTGTCGGCATTAGAGCTTTTTTTTTTTCTTTTTTTTTTTTTTTTTTTTTTTTTTTTACTTGTCCCCACGACCATGTCGTGCGCTAACCCTGCGCGGAGCTGTTGCGGTCAGCAACACGGAAAGACCGGATCTTGACATGACCTTTCCGGTTTAGCTGTATGGTAGAAAATTTTCTCTATCCATCCTAGATCTCACAGGCTGTCTCAGCGGAGAAGCAGACAGAAACAAAGTATTGACGACATGCGTGGGATTTGTAAAACCTGGTCAGATTTCGCTGGTACGATCCACTGTCTGCATCTCCCGAGCCTCCACCATAGATGCCGACATGCTGCTGCTCCACGGGTGGTCAATTTGCCAAGGCGACTGGGGTTGATTTCGATGTGTCCATCGTTGCCTACTGAAGAAAACGTGCGATCCTCTCCGCTTCTTGCCAAGCAAAATGGATGATGACGGTCAGCGCTACTCTATAGTGTGCACACATCTCAAACCTCAAAATACGGTATACGCATCGGAATTTGCCGAAAATGGTAGGCAGGGATGCATTCGATGTTCAAAGAAATCCCTGCTCCGCAAAATATGACGGCCAATATGAACGCGCGGATATAAGGGCCGAACTGGTGGATTAGCTATTTGTAGTACCTTGCAAGCTAGCTTGTTTACCATCCAGTACTCGGTTCCACATTACTAAAATTTGCTGGCTGACTTATCAAATAGTAATCCATAGAAGGTGTACTGCGGGACATGGAAAATTTAAACCAGGGAAGTCGGCACTTTGTTGTTGGCAGAACAATATTCCAGAAAAAATAGTTAGCAAAGAGAGCAGCAGTTGCGCGACGGTGTAAAAGTCAACCTCCGCCAAAAAAACATTGATGTCATCATCAGTCATACAAATTTTAGCAGTCCAGTTCCCGCTCAAACTCCACTGTCAACTGTTCCCCACCTTCTAGTCGCAGTAATTCAGCGACTTGCCGCTGCTGACATCATGCCTTAGCAGCGGCACCTACCGGTAGGTAGGTACCTGCCAGCTTTGCCTTGGCTCACCTGCTCTTGCTATGTGTACTTCCTGCTGTGAGTTACTAGCAATACTACGAAGGTACCTACCTATAGATGGAAGCTCAGGGACCATCATCATAGGTTGCAAAGCTTGGCAGAGCACTGCACAGGGAGCTTTGCAGCAACCTGCGTGCTGGTACGAGCTACAACCCCACTTATTGCGATATCGGCAGCAACATTGGACGAACCATTGTCAGCTTGGAGACTTGGGCGGGGGTTAACTGACTCTCAACTCTTGTCTCCAAGTCACCCAACACCTGCACCCATGCGAACATCGGCTTACCCGGCAATTAACCGATCAATCGATACATACCTATAGTCTCACAATCTTGTCCAAATATATACTATGACTTCACCGAACAAGGAACATATTTTAGCTGCCCAAGGCCGCACCCTTGGGACCGCTGATTCTTGGCATGGGAAGATAACTACAGAGGGTCCTTTCACGCCCGAAGTCGGCCGGTACCGACTCTATATTGGTATGGATATTGCTTCTTGTCTTGGCTGCTTTTTGAAATTCGCTATCGCCTGTCGTGCTGGGTTCCCTGTTGCCACGCGATTCCAAACCTCGTGGCATTTAAACTAGCCGATAGAGTTGGAGCTGGTTGACGTGCAGTATGTATCGACCGACTGGAGACAGACTAAGAGGCTAACTCGACTCGACCTGATGTCCACCCATCACCCCACAAAAAGGCCTCTTTTGTCCCTTTGCCCACCGCGCCAACCTCATTCGCCACCTCAAAGGCCTCAAGGACATTATTCCTTTGACCAAAGTGAAGCCGTATCCCAAGGGTAACGACGAGGGCTATCCAGGATGGCAGTTCCCGGCCACTGCGGACGAGTACCCCGGCTCCGATGTCGACCCCTTGTTCGGCGCCAAGTACCTGCATGAACTCTACTTCAAGGACGATCCCGGCTACAAAGGCCGCTACAGCGTCCCGCTGCTGTGGGACACCAAGACCAACGCCGCGGTCAACAACGAGTCTCTGGAGCTGCTGCGGGATCTACAGACGTCCTTCAACTCGCTGCTTCCCGAGGGCTCGGCCGAGCGGGAACTTACTCTATACCCAGATGATCTGAGGGAACAGATTGACCAGGTCTCGACCTGGCTCCTCCCGCATCTCTGCACCGGCGTGTACAGGGCCGGCTTCAACCCCACGCAGGAGGGATACGACGCCAGCGTGCCCTTTGTATTTGCGGCCCTGAACAAGCTCGAGAAGCTGATCCGCTCAAACGGTGGGCCCTACATCCTCGGAAGCCGGCTGACGGAACTGGACATAACCGCCTACGCCACAGTGGTGCGCTTTGACGCCATCTACGTGCAGCACTTCAAGTGCAACCTCGGCACTGTGCGGCACGACTATCCGCAGGTCAACAACTGGCTCAAGAACCTCTACTGGAACGTGCCTGGGTTCCGTGAGACGACGGACTTTAGGCACATCAAGGAGAACTACACAAAGTCCCACGAGAAAATCAACCCCTTAGCCATCACCCCCATGGGCCCGTGGCCTGAGGTGGAGGAGGGGTACGAGTCTGACCTGAGCAAGATACGTGTCGGAGGCGTAAGGATGCCCAAGGTGCTGGAGCTCGAAGAGGATCTGGTGGGGAAGCTGTGATTTGCCCTGGATGCCTCGGCTTGTGTTCAAGTTCTGGTTCATGTGGAAAATAATCGCCAGATTGAAGCTTCTCTTCTTACAGTATTGCTTCTGCTTGCTTGTCTGCTTGCTTGTCTGCTTGCTCGTGACCGACCTTTGCATGTCATTTCTTTGTTTATATTACCTAGGCTTAACTACTTCATGAGAGACGCACGCCCTGATCTCCCACCATTTCTTGCCTCATTTCGTCTGCCTTGACAATTACACAAAAAGACTTCATCAAATTCTCCAGCAAAAAATATCGCCATTGCTCGCCCTACCGAATCTCTTGCTAAAGAAGTCAGGCCTGCACGGCCCGCCAAGCTATCCGGCTGGGAGCCAGCGTTTGTGACACCCACCCACTGGTCTCGTCAAACTCCTGTCGCCAGCACCTGTTGTAGGCGTCGTAGTTTCACACGTCGAAAACAGATCCTTTGCTGGACTCCAGCTTTTGGAGGTGGCACCAAGTGAAATGTTCGAGGTACTATCAAGCGTCATAATATAAAATTATATTATTGACCCAGAGCTCAAACTATCGTTGCTAAGGCTTCGTGAAACCACGTGAGTGCAGAGTTACATATCAAGCCGAGAACCTGGTATTGGTGCCGCCAAATTTTGCCGGACTAGGCCGCTGGATTCAGCGGCAGTGACACCGTGGGGAGCTTGAGTAAAGAAATAGAGCGGTACGGAATAGTCCCAGTTGCAATGATCCCTGTGGTGGGTGATCCGAAATAGCCCGTCTAACAAAACCCCTGTCAACGAGCCACCTGAAAAAAGAGTTGGAGCGGACCGAAAAGTTTTCGTCTATGTGCTTCACTTTTGTTCTCTTGGTATGCAATAACAAATAGTTCTACCAACCGGTGCTGAACCCCTATTTTGTATTTCTGGTGCTATCGTGCTATACGCCTACAGTTAAGAGAACCCCCTTCAAAGTAGTCTATCCTATGAATTCGCATTCATGTTTGAAAGAAAACGCCATATCATTGATCTTTCCTTAGCCCTTGTTTCAAGATTCCATTTACCAGCCATCAAGGTCCCAATCTGTCCAGCTTTATATACCAGAGCATGTGCAAACTGCAAAGCAACCCCCAAATTAACACATGCCAATATGCAAAGCAAACAACACAAGGTTTGTCTCGGCAGCTAGAATGATGCAAAGTGAAGAGAATTTTGGGCTTTTGAGAGAAAACCTGTGTATAAAAAAGGTAGTGGCTGGCCCTTTGCATGAAAGTAAAAGAGATTGACTCTGAGTTTCTTTTCCCTCGAGTTTTTACTTCCAAGGTATAAAAATCATTCTGAACCCCCCCCTCCTAAAAACAAACAAAACAACCGGGTCAGGTCCATTCTCTTTCATCACCTAACTTACTTTCAGTAAGTCGCAACTTATGTAGATGACATATCATCATCGCCGGATCGAGCTGCGGGCTTTCGTGTCCTGGGCACACTTAACACCAACATTTTAACCACTATGCCATCCAGCTCGAAGAAGTTGGAGGAATATACCTACCTAGGTATGTTTTTTTTCCCTGTTCATAAAGCCCTTCCAGAGCCAGCAGAAGGAGAAGGAGCAGGTTCGTATGACGATGGGCACAGCGGAATGTGTGGGCGATGGACCTTGACGAGGCGGGAAGGAGCGACAAAACCACCCCAACATATTTCAGGCCCAGCTCCCAAAAATGAGGAAAGAGACAGCTATAACGTGATTTGGTTAGGTTGGTTTGCTCGGTCGAAGATGTGGCTGTACTGGGGGGAACCTAATGGAATGTGGTGGCTCGAAAGAGATATATGATGATACTGATGGTCGATTCGTCGGAACAGAAGGCTTTTGACCTGTGGCCTTGCAAGCCCGGCAGAACCTGGAAAGTGGCGTGCGTGCGTGGTATACTGATTCTCTTTCGAATTCCTAATTTGTTCATGATAAAAGCAATTTCAATTCCCTATATAACGTATTTAGGGGAGACAGATATGTTTCTGTAGTTCAGGTTGGAGTACAGGGAGTATATAGATCCGTCCAACTCTCTGACAGCCAAAGCCTTCACCATCGTATCTGGGTAACCGCTCTTCATGCGGCCACTTTGCATGTTCTGTGAGCCAGCCGGTTGGGTGGAAAAGTCAGCGTGAGTCTTATCAAGACTTCAGCATGGAACAAAAGGCAAAGACTTGGAAAATTAGGAATTCTTAGGAGCGGGGTTTTCATACCCAAGAAGGTCGTCGGCAGCCCTGGTGCACTTAGAATTTTGAGCAGCGCCCTGTTTCAAACATGTCGTCGACGTTGCTGGTTGTCAGCATGGGAGTCTTTCTTGCAGCTTGTCTTGCCCAATCACCATGACAAATTCTGGATTTGGGTGATGGGAGAGGGGAGCTTGCCACGTACCAAGAGAGCGCAGTCAAGGTCATCAAAGCATTGAACCTGAGCGGCAACGAAGCCTGCAAAGAGGAAGGGGAGAATGATGTTGAGGAACTGCATTGTGGGTGGGTTTCGTGTTGTTGAACTTTTGCTTTTCTTTTTTCAGCCGTTGTGGGTGTTTTGTTTGACGGTAGAGGCGGACCAGGTGGTAGCTATGGCAATGAAGCTGATTGTTGATCATACCTGGGAGTTAATGAGAACTCAACATCCCCTTATATATTCTTCAGTATATAGGTCGCTGGAGCTGCCTCCGAGGTTAACACTAATAAAAGATTATTCTTCATCCACGTATCGTCTTCTCTGCACATCCCGTTGAACGGGCCATGTACGGGGTCGGTGTCAGCCAATGCATCGCACGGATGAAATGACGCTAGACCCGACGAGAATGGATGAACAAACTAGTACCGACATCAGACCAAGATCAGCAATGTAGGATGAATCAATGCACAAGTGTCGGGTGCATGGCATCTTTTCTTCTGGATGGTTGTCAGCTGAGGGCAACGCGTTCTCCTCAAAAAAAAAAAAAAAAAAAACTTCGGGTGGGAGTTGATTGGATAGATTTTGTTGTAGATCCTGCTCTCATGGGTACTGAACAAGCGGACTTATAAACATCCGAAACAAAAACATTGGCCCTGGTTGTTATGACAGCCAAGGGTTCGATGAAACACGGAATAGGGCCAGGTGATCATGGGAATGAAGACGATCAAGAAAAACGGCGCGCGGCCAGATCTTAGGTATCCGAGCATGGACGGCTAGTTGGCATCATATCAGTCTCACTCGCTTATGCCCCATTTCAAGATCAAGCAAATTTTGAAGAATGGGATGATTGCGTGGAATCGATCACTAATCTGTTTACAAGCTCATCGTACTCAATACGGCGGATAAAGACTCAAAATCCAGTAGCAGACGTCAGAAGCCATGCCTTATATTGACGCGAGACTAAACTAATGTTGTCACATGTTTTGATGTGATATACTATAGATACGTTTGAATTTGTTCACAACATGCATCAAACTAGCTAGTGTACACCGTCCCTAGGGATCAGATTGTCCATATATAATGACTGAAAGGGCGGCATCCAGGGTTGCGAGACCCTGGATAGTTCCGCATGCAAGATACAGAACGAAACGAAAGAGATGAAACGACAGTCCTATGTAGTCCTTGTTTACAAAGCGTTCATAACAGCGGTGTATGCGGCCTTGGGCTGGTAGTTGCGGTCGTACAGAAGCGGGTTGTCGTTGGGACGCCAGCTAATAGCGTCGGAAACACCCCAAACGGTCTAGTATGAGGTTTCTTTTTGTTAGCCAAAGAGGTGCAATCAGACGGTTTGCCCCCAAGGGACCCTGGATTAACAGTATCAAAAGCAAGAAAGAGCAAGACTTACAATACCGACACACTTGGAGATCTGCAGACAGGCGTTCACGACGGTGACGTAGTCGTTGGCCGAAGCTCCAGCAATGTCAAGCTCGGTGATGGCAATCTCTTTGACGTTGGCAGCAGCCAGGGCTCTGAGGGCAGCAGGGACACCCGAGGCCGGATTCCAGCCACCGGGCGCGGCGAGGTGGGCCTGGGAACCGATGCCGTCGATGGGAATGCCCTGGGACACCCACTTGTTGACCTTCTCGACCATGCCCCTGGTGACCTTGGCGTAGTTTGCAATGTCGAGGTTGTAGTCGTTGATGTAGAGCTTGGCGTTGGGGTCGGCGGCGCGTGCGGCGCGGAAGGCGATGCCGACAAAGTCCTCGCCGAGCACGCGGCTGAAGACGCTGCTGCGCAGGCTGCCGTCCTCGGCAAAGATCTCATTGACGACATCCCACTGCAGGATCTTGCCCTTGTAGCGCGTCACCATGGCGGTGACGTGGTTCTGGATCACCTGGGTGAGCGTGTTGCGGTCGTTGATGTTGCTGACCCACGATGGCAGCTGAGAGTGCCAGAGGAGGGTGTGACCACGCATGAGCTTGCCGTTGGCGGTGGCGAAGTTGACGACGGCGTCGGCGTTGGTCCATGAGAAGGAGTTGCGCGAGGCTGGTGGTGGAGGAGACGAGAAAATGTTAGGTATTCATGCCTTAACAACAGGGGCATAGTTGAAGTGGAAGGTGGAAGGAAAACTCACGCTCAATGGCATCCCACTTCATGCTGTTCTCGTTGGTGATTTGACCAAACTGAGCCTTGACAATGTTTGTCAATTGAGCCTTGTTGAGGTCGTAGTGGTCCATCGAAGTGCCAAAGTACTGCTTTCCCTTGTTCTTGAACTTGGCGTGAAGACCAGAGCCAGAGTTGCCGCCGCCTGGGTTGCTCGGCTGGGTCGGCTGGGGAGCCGGGTTGCCTCCACCGCTGCTGGGAACACACTGCGAGTACCATTCACTGTTGTCCGGGTTTGTCAGCTCAAAGAACCCCGAGATGATTTGTGTTGCTTGAATCAAGTGATGGAAGGAGTTCCCGTCTGGTCACTTACCTCTGCCTTTCGCACACGGCACCGGAGACGCAAGTAGTCGCACCAGTCCATCCTTGACCGCCACCTGTTTACCAACTATGTAAGTATGATACTCGTCTTTGCAACCGGGAAAGAATATTTCGAAAGGAGAAGAAGGGGAAACATAACATACATTGGGCCCAAAGAGCAGCCTGGCCAAAGGCCGCTGCGGGAGCGAGCGCAAGGACGAGGGTGGGAGTACGCATGGTGATTGGACGAGAGGCGAACAGTCAAAGGACGGGAACCTGGAGGTGCGGCTGGAGGGTGACAAGGAGCGTGTCGATCAAAGAGCAAGAAACTGTCAAGCATTGGGGGTTCACACTCGTGTTATTTAAATCAAAATACCTATCTGCCTGCCTACGTACCAGCCTACCCATCTACCTTACCAAGTTTACTACTCAAAATATTTACTGGTACCATAAGGTGTCAGCAAAAATCCCCATCCCATCAACGAATCAGTTAGCAACAAACCTCCCATGTTGCATGCAGAGAACCAAAGTCATGAGAAATCCCGTCTTGTCCGGGGTTACCAAGCTCCGCGGTGTGTGATAGGTGGGTGGCCCAAATGGACGGGAAAATTATTTCAAGGGCACCACGGAGGGACGAACGCGAAGGAAGCTCCGGAAATAAATGGGTTTCACGGCTTGGCGGCCAGCGCGTGCTACCTCCGATCCGGAACGAGCAAGATTCTCCCCCCGCCGCCGAGCGTTGAATTCTATGGTACATTTTTGTGATGGGAAAGCAAACTCCACCTACCAGGATGCGGGAAATCAGGAAAAAAAATATGTTGCATTTTTTGTCCAAAAGATGGTTGCCTACCCCAGGCCAGGAACCGGCAGATGAGCCGAGGTCGAAGCAAATGCGCACAAATCATGGATCATTTCTAGAGATTTTCCATCATTTTTTCGGCTGGGTGTTCATTAACTCATACATAATTCCTGAAACGATGGCTTCGGTCATGAGAAATAAATCGTTCCAGCCGTGATCCTACGCGACATGGACGACGGAAATACGACTTCTACACCGACAGCTATCGCCTGCGAAAGATATTATAGTCAGTTAGTTAATCGTGATTGTCGGACCCTGCGGCGCGCCTTTCCCCACTTTCATGTCGGGATATAACTGCAGGCAAACGAAAAAAAAAATGTCCGCCCTTTCAGCTGACATGCCCAGCATAAACAGCCGCCCCCCAGAATTTTTCTCGTTGCTTCTTGTTCCATCTGCCGCCTGTAATACGCGGGGTACAGGGCCGCACTGCATGCGCCCTACAAATTAGTTCACGTGAGTAAGCTGGACATCGACGTGATGGTTTGGGAAGCAATTATTCCCATTACTTGTTCGCCTTGTTTTACCAGCATCACTATTCCATCACATTCTCTTGAGCACCGACGTTTGTAAACGAATTTTACTTGATTGCTTGCTAGACTAAGCCTTGATAACCCCTTAGCTCCTCAACAAAAAAGACAGAATGCAAAAGGCACGAATAGCAGTAGCCGTGACCATGATCCTTTGAACTCCGGGAAGAAGGATATCCGACTAGACTCCATGTATTCTAGTTCTCCATCTCCTCGAGACGCTCCTTGGCCGACTCCTTGGCCTCCTCAGAAACGTTGGGGTTCTTGATGGCACTGAATGTTGTTCAAAATAGAGTCAGTAAATGGGTGAGCACGATATAGATTTGTGAACTGAAAGTGAAACTCACGCCTTCAGACCACCGGCAACATTGCCAGGGTTCTTGCCCTCATCAGACTCGCCAGCCTTGGGGACTATCGGGAGTTGTTAGCTGTTGCTATTGATCCGAATGGAAGACAAGCTTGAGAGCGTACCATCACCGCCATCGAACTGCTCCTCGAGGACTTTCTTCGAGTGCTGCTTGGACTCCTCCGAGGTGTTGGGGTTCTTGAGGTTGGCCTTGTGGCCTCCGGCAACCTGGGCGTCAGTCATGTTGATGGTTGGGGGGGTTTTTTGTTGGTTGAAAGTTGAAAAGTTTTGGTAGTGTTTGAGATTGCGTTGTGGAAGTTGTGGGGGATGATGATGATGAGAGGAAAAATCTGGCAAGGTTGATGGGATTTATCTTCTTCTTATAGAAGATTCACATCAACATTTTGCAGGCAGTTGCGCCCTCCAAACAATCACATCATCAAAGTAATGGTTGACGTCGTTGACTTTTTTCTTTGCACGCCGGAAGGTAGCATCGTACCCATAAACCAGCAAACAAACAGTTGCCTACGCATACCGTAGGGAGATTACGCTGGTCAAACAAACGGCCTTGTGCAGTAATTTGCGACATCTGAGACCACTGTACCATACTGTAAGACGTTGTTTGCTTCTGCATTCATCCATAGCCCAATGAGTCGCTTCCAAAATGCACGGCCCGTCCCTGATCCTAGTCCGATAACGCTGCTAATTAATCCAAGACGTTTCCTTGGTGCCACTGACGTATATGACGTCTGATACTGCAGTTTTGAAGATTTCAGATTGTCAATCCGATCGATTTCCATGCTTGTTTGAACGACCCAAGCTGGAAAGTATCGTCCGATTACTCTTTGGGCCTACAGTTGCTTGACTGAGAAGCAGTCCACTCACAAAAGGGCTCACTAATCTAGTCGAGACTGGTCAAGAATTTGAATGATGTGCAGGACAGCCCTAATTTGTGCCTTGCGTTTGTTTTCCCTGGTTGCCTGGGCCCTTGCTGGACCAATAACCTCTAACAAGGTGCACTTCCACAACTGCCTATGCTGCACCCAACGGCTGCAGTATCCTTGTGACGGTTTGCACGCTTGACCGCCGGATCTGATCCAGAATGTGCATGTTCCCCCAGCACACCTAGCGGTCAACGGGAGCATGCAGTTGCGTGCAGACCAGTAGTAAATCGGATTTGAGCAAACGCCAAAACTCTAATGACTCATCACTAAACGATAGATGCCGCACAGCTCCCGGGGAACGGCGCCAGGGGACCAAGACGGCCAAGACACCGCTAGCCGCTAGGGCATCGGTGAGAATCTGTTTCGCCAAGAAAAAGAAGAACCAAAATTAACAACAGCAAAAGGCACGCAGACATATGAAATCCAAAAGTCAATTGATAAAACCCCTCTGATATGCATACGAGTACCTGAAAGACCCTTGTGCGGAGATCGTGTTTCTTGCCCCAGGATCGGGGTAAGCGAGGGGGAGGCTGGGTTCGTGAATTGCTTCTTCACTTGGCTTGCAAGGGATGAACATGCACGGGATTAAATACTGGGGCTTGAAGGGTCTCCTGGGTCTAACTACAAATAATGTAGAACGGTTTGCTTTTGTGACGATGCAAGTGTCATCGACTTGAACAAAAAGCACCGGTCTACACGGCACAAGGGATGATCTTATCCCTAAATCGAGCCCGAACCAAAACCTAGTCCTAGATCATCACGATCTCAGCAGATTCATGCAACCTCGTATTTACCAACCATGACATGTTGCCAGACACACACCGGTTGATCGATCGCAGAGCCTCTCACCAGAGTATGAACGACCGCCAGCGCGCCATGAAATGGGGGTCATTGTTCGGGTCTCATCTTCCGGGCATTCGCAATTGAATCGCTGCGGCAGCGCGGCGTTGGGAAAATCGGGAAAGATGCAAAGAGGAGATTTCCTTGTTTCGACACATTGCCTGTCTCAGAGCAAACGCTGTTGGGGAGCAGCGCAGTGGTCGCATTGAGGTTGTGTTTTTGTCGTGGGAAACGTCCCCAGTTGTCGATATGTCCAATGATTTAATGGTAACTATTAGTGAGGGCGGTATCCAGTACCATTTACACAACCATTTTGTGCTCAGATCCACAAGATCACCACAAGACTACCATTCCTCCCAATAACTCAAGTAAACGACGATACCCAAACATCCATTGTCCTGACCTTTTCTCCCCGCAGCGCCTCTACAGCACCAACGACAGCATACCTCGCCGACGCTAAGACCAGCCGCATGCCCTCGTCCCGAACCGCGTCCTCAACCTCGCTGACAAACGACTCAGCAACCACACTACCCACCTCCCAGTGGCCATCCAGCAACCCCGGCCCAGGAACAACCGTCCCCTGCCTCTCCATCGTCCAGCCCGCGCCTGCCGCAATCCCAGCAATCGCATCGGGACTCAGCGGCGAGCGGATATTGGCCGTGCTCTCCGCATTTTGGCACTCGAGCATCCCCCTCGCCACGGCCGCCAGAACGTGCGGCGCCGCGGCAGCCTCGGTGGCGCGCAGCGAATACTCGGCCACGCACAACTTGGCAGCCCTGCCGCGCAGCGCCCGCAGGATCTCGGTCAAGACGTCGCTGGACGCAAAGTACCAGATCGAGTGGGCCAGCACCACGAAGTCCCAGGTTGTGGTCGCGGGGCTGGAGCGCAGGAAGTCGACCGGATCCGCGTTGTACCAGGTGATGCGGCCGCCCACGGCGCTGGCGGAGATGTGCGCCTGCGCCTGCGCCAGCGTGAAGGGGGCGCCGTAGTCTGGCGGGGCGGGGTCGACCGCGTCGCTGCAAGGGTTGGAAGGGGCGAGGTGTTAGAAAAGGCTATCGGGATGGTGGAGGGTGGGGGGACCTGCTTACACGGAGCCCGTCTCTCCGACTGCCTCGGCCAAGACTGCCGTAGTGTTCCCCTGTCCGCAGCCAATTTCCAGCACGCGGTGGCCAGGCCCGATGCTCCAGTGATTTATAAGTGTGATGCGATGTTCTGCCTGTGCTATCTCAATTTCAGGGGCAGAAGGTGGCGTGATTGAGTACGAGGCAATCCTGCCGGCCATTGAGGCCGGGATGGAATTTTCGGTCATTTTTGCTGCTGATGTGTGCAATCGTGTGAACTATGTGGCCTCAGAACGTTGGAGTTTTGTCATGTGCTTATAATGAGTGCTTCTCTCTCTCTCCGCCCCCGCATGCTTACCTGCCTGATTTGACACTAGTTCGTATGAATCATAGTCATTCAATCTGGCTTATCTCTGAGAATTCTCCGAGTTAGGATCCCAATTCTTTTTTTTTTTTTTTTTTTTTTTTTTTTTTTTTTTTTTTTTTTTTTTTTACGTCGTGTAGGAAAATTTTACGCCTACCAGGTAGACCTACCTGGGCACACGGGAAGACCCTGCCACAAAATTCTCGTGAACCGTTGCGTAAGATTATGTTGAAAATGAAAGGCGAGCTCCAAGGCCTGCAGTGGGAGACTGTGGCCACGTGAGATGTTATATTGCCCGATTATGTAAGCTTTTGTCTGTCAGATACAGATCAAACCCAAATATTTGCGGATGAACATGTCAGGATTGCGGGCCGTACCCGACGTGGATTCTTTGACTTCGCATGATCCTTAAGGTACCTAGGTAGGTAGGTAGGTAGATAACCATGCAGATGCAATGCATCTAAGTCACTGACTATCAAACTACCAGCGAATAAAGTTAGTTATCATATTTTTCCACTGAACAAATTAAATTATTGCTACCAGAGGTTCCGAGCCGCAACAACCCTTCCACATCTCCGAGCTTAAGATTCCCGCAACCTAATTTGAACCCCATGGACTAAAAATAGTCGTTCCTAAATACCAGACTAAACCAACAATACCATCTCGTTGCGCAGGTAAAAAAAAGAGAAAGGGTCCCAGCTCATGCTGCATAAAGAGGTCGTACCCTTATGTAGTTGTTAGCAACCAAGTCGATAAATTGAAACGTGCGGTTATACGTCCCTCCCATTTCAGCAAAATGTTGATCTTTGCCATAAGCCACCCATCTTGTCTGTTCCGCTGGAATGCTACCTTGGTCATCGACAACCATCCCGACCGTAAAGCAAATTGTTAGACCCAACACTGAACACACTTTTGCGGCGTGGACCCCTTACCGGTCATTGAGTTGTTGTGATAGAAGCGCATTAAGAAAGAGGTGGGGCTGGCATAGGTGTGGTAGGTCAATGCCCCGCAATCTCAATACTATTTAGGGGGACCACCTCAGGGAGCCCTCCTGAATTGGGCACCTTACACACCTACCCGGCCGCCCCTATAAAATCATGGCAGCATTCGATCCCAAGAAGCGCGTCGTTATTGTCCAGACACTTCATATCCTAGGACCAGACCAGAACCCGCGAGACTTTGACTGGCAGAATGGCGGTTACTTGAGCTTTGAAGCTTACGAGGGCTTCAATGCTTGGTGCGGCCGACTTCCGCGTCAAGACCATCGCAAGAACTGGCCTTCTGATGGTATTCAATCCGACCTGTCCAAGTTTGACGAACTGACCAAACTCCTTCGACCGGTTCCCTTTGAGAAATTATACCCTGAATTTCCGGCCGGGGAGCTCACCTGAACGACCTGCAGCAGGCAGACGACAGCCAAGATCTATACCTTGAGGCGCCCAAGCTAGGTCAATACCGAGAGAGCAGCAATGATCTGGCCTTGCGGCTGATTAACGAGGCCAAAATCTACGAGATTATTTCACGCAATCCGCATACCAACCTAGGCAGCTATTTTGGCTGCGTCGTGAAACAGGGTCGGCTGGTGCGTCTAGCACTCAGAAAATACAGCCAGTCACTCAAAGACCGCTGTAAAAAGCCTGAAGAGTCCACTGGACAGCAGCGTGATGATTGTATTGGTCAAATTCAAGCAGCGGCGGCACATTTACATTCGATAGGGCTTGCGCACAACGACATCAGTCCATCCAACATCATGTTCACCCCCACCGGACAAGCCGTGCTGATTGACTTCGACACTTGCGCGCAAATAGGCACCCCTCTTACCAAGGGTGGACTGGTTACTGGATGGAAGGGCCCTATTGCCGGTGAGGGACGCAGTTTCACTGTGTCTTCGGCTGAATGCGACACACTGGCAATTCAAGAGATCCGGGCGCATCTTTGTCGA
This sequence comes from Pyricularia grisea, assembly GCF_004355905.1. Lineage (NCBI taxonomy): Eukaryota > Fungi > Ascomycota > Sordariomycetes > Magnaporthales > Pyriculariaceae > Pyricularia > Pyricularia grisea. The sequence goes on along the minus strand of NC_044973.1, from coordinate 1,240,402 downwards.
ATGCCCAAATAAGGAAGAGAAGTGTGCAAAAACGGCACAGCTTCTTTCAAGATTAGAAGCTTGATGATGAATTCCTCAATCTTGGTCTCAAGAGAAAGAGGACAGTACATGAATCCTCTGATGGGCATCGCGTTACTCGCTTAAGCCTCACAAAAGTTGGTTCCGTGATTCTCCAATATAAATGTACAACTGAAAGGATTACCCCAGATTCGTCGGCCCTCAACAATAATCAGCCATGCGACCAACACCACATGCCTGTCTAAGTTCTTACCTGCTTCAAAACATCCCAACCGTCGCTGCAGATGTCGGTCTATTAAGTCTATCAGGTACCGACTTCAGCTATCGATAATTAACTTACTGCATCAATGTGGTCATTCTTTCGGCCAGTGTACTTGGCTGAAGATGGGCAAATTGGGCTGTCGCAGTCCGTGCGGAACATTACTCTTTCTTCATTGTCGTCGATTTTGGAGTCCCAGTCACAGGAGTTGACCAGCATAGCCGAAGGACAGACTTTTTGGATCATGGTGGCGTTGAAAGGGTGAAAAATGTGACGACAGTTATGACAAGATCAAGTTCGAATTGAGCCGTGTCTACCTAGGTATCTTGCCTCGAAAATCTGCGGGAATCTGACTGGGTTCAAATACTTTGCTGCTAGAACCAGCACCACTATACTTTCCAGCTTTTGGCATCAATGGGCGGCGGATTCCCTCAGCCCGTCCGAGAGGCTAGCTCTCTGTTGAACCAGCAAGGCGGGGTCGCAGTGTGAAAATCGGCTGTGACCCTATTCTTTTCTTGAAGGACATCAATTTCTGAGGGCCGCTTTGTTCAAACTAGGAAAAAACCATCTATATCCCCGGAAAAAAAGGCTTACGACCGAGCCAGAAATCTATTTGGAATCAGAACAATTCTTTATCTCTTCTATTGGAATAGGCGAGCCTGAATGCTTACTTTCTTCCGTCGCTAATACTACCTGCCCTCTTTTTGATCAGTCGCGTTAGCGTTCGTCCGAACCGGTGTATTATAAGGGTGATGATGAAGTGATGAAGTGCATATCAACCATCGACCGTTGTGGGCTTCACCCAATTGCATGCAAATTAGGGTGTCTCATGCGTAAGACAAGAGGCTTGGAAGGTTTCTCGACTGGATGGGGATGTCGATCAGACCTGCTTCATGCAGGATGTATATTACATTGCCGCTCGATCGAGCCTTGTCAGCAAGGAGTTTGCGTGGTTGTTCGAATCCGATATCATTTATTTCACCGCGGTGTTCCTTCTCATGGGCGGATTATTTGATTTTACTCGAATTGAGAGTTTTCCGGGGGAAATGACTGAATGTGAAACACACTTGGCCATCGATATAGTACCAGAAAACACCATTTCATAATAGTAATGCCCTGCACACGCATTATGGGGTGATACCCTCATTTCAAATCTTACAATTAGGAGAGCGTAGCCCCCATGTCTCCCTTGCCGAGGCCAGCCAAATCATCGGCGCCGTCGTCCGAATCATCATCATTATCATCCCCGGCCATCAGATCAATGACCAAAATAGACCCCGAACTCAGCTTGTCGAGCTGGAATCCCGCCTGCGCAACCTCGGGGCTGTCAAAGACGCAACCCGCAACATCGATGCCGATGTTGGCCTCCTTGAGCGCAAGGCACACGAGACGAAAGTGCTCATGGTGCACGTCCTCCACATCTACGACCTGCTCGCCGCCGTCGAAGATCAAAACGACGTTGTTGTGGGTGAGAAAATGGCCCTGGCAGCCGGGCGCGTGCTGCTCTAGTGCTTTTGCCAGTCGGGCCGCTTCGGTGCCCGCACTGGTTGTGAGGCGCGTGAAAAGGCGGCCCTGCAGCAGAGCCTCTGCCGTGGCTGGATTTGCCGGCGAGAATATGCTGACGTTTGGCGGGAGAGTGGGCGGCGGCGCACTTGTCGACGACATTTTTGGCACAGTCTCCGAAACGTTGATAGGGGTGCGATCAGGAGGTTGGATGGTCGTTGCGTTGCATGTGGTGGTGGTGGAAATTTTATTTTTGTGGCGTTTGTGCGTGGAAGGGTCACGTGCTACCCAATTAAGTCACTTTCACTTCCCAACGCCACCTTGCTAACACCCACCGACGTGGCACATCTTTCTCACGAGATCATCTCATGCAATCCTCGGTGCTGCTATTCAAAGTGTTACTTACCCTGGCTGTGAGAGTGTGACACAGCTTATCGAAATTAGGATGGGCTGAGACCTGCACTGGTCAGCATGGCGGATTGTATGTCAGGAACGAAAAGAGTGTAGCTGAGAATTATATACCTAGATGTGGGATCAATGAATATACTAAATCGACCACATCAGAAACACAAGCAATAGGTTCTAATAAAATCTTAGTTTCTGAAACTCCATTCACCAAATACACGACATTTGGCACCTTCAACTTTACATGCATTGCCTCCTAGATTACCACGTTGCAATGCAAGGCCCGATGTATCAGCCGGCGTATAGACCTTGCAATATCGAGTCGCGTGTGAACATATACCCAGTCAATCCTCGTCTGCCGGGGCTTGGGCAAATGTGATGGCAAAGGTAAAAAGAAAGCGGTTAAGTTGAATGAAATGCATTATGATACCTGAAAGTTGAATTGTCAGCTGTGATATCATATGCAAAAAGAGATTCCTAGCAGTAGATGCTTGTCAGAAGTGTGGGAGTATTGTTCTGAACGGAAAATACGTTGAGTATTTAATTCGATGATGAGGAACTAGATATAAAGAGACAATAGTAGCGCAGACCCTTAATTTATATGGTCTTGCTTGAATTGACTCTTTTTCTACTTCATGTTGACAAAAAGCCTGGCAATAATCAATAAATAAATATCAAATTTTACGACGGAACAAAGTGAGAAGGGCCCGGCAGGAGGATTGATAAACGTCCGATGACGTTATCATGGCCTTCGCGTCAAAAACCCACAATATTGGTATTGCATGCCTAAAAGGAGCGCTTGAATCAGGAAATGGCCGCTCTTTTCATGACTTCACCCCAAGTTCGATAAGTTGATCTCGAAGATTCTGTCTGCAAAGTGAACCAAATTCTGCTGTTTCAAGGTTGCCCTCTTTCATTTTCTAGGGCGAACTATAATCAAACTCATCGATAACACTCCTCGGTTTGGAAAACTTGCCGAGGGGCTTATACTCCAAATCGTCAAACCCAAAGCCTTTGGGTCCTCCAATATCAATACCCCTAGCTGTAGAAGTCCACTTTTCCGATGCTGCAATACCAAGGACAATGACGGGCAGTCCGTACCTGTAGTCCTGCGTGCCCAGCGCCTCGCCGTCTTGCGCGTCAATCACGCACACCAGATCGGGCACGATGGCCACCACTTCTTCCTCCCCCGTGACGCCATCGATCCTCTTGGCGTAGATGTTTTCGTTCTTGAACGGAATCACCAAGCGGTCCTTGGCCGCCGGCCCTGCTGCTCTCTTCTGGTCGTCGACGTCCTCGGTCGACTCGATGACGACCTCGCCGTACGCGTGCCCCATGCGCAGCACTCGCTCCACGCCGACGATCTTGCCCCGGAAGAGCAGCCGCGCCGACTCGGGCCCGCCAACCTCGGCCACTATGGCGGACGCGACGTCGTCGACGGTGTTTGTGCAGCGAGCGCGGGCGACGGCGCGTCCGATGCGCCACGACAGGGAGACGGTGTTCTCCACGACCCATTTCTTGGTGTTGGCGCCGCTCACGGGCCCCTTGGCGCAGCCAACGTGGGAGCCCATTTGGGATAGGGCGGCTCGGAAGGCACGCTCGGCGTCCAGCTCGGTTGGTGCTTCGAGCATGAGCTGGGAAGATGGAGGGTTTTCAAGTTAGAGTAGGCGAGACAATGGAGGTAATGACGACAGGATAGAACGAACCATGACTCGCCCGTTCCCGTCTGATATGCAGGTTGGGACCATGACGGCCTTTTTCTCGTACACTACGGGCGTGGTCTGCCACGAAACCGGGTACGCTCTGCCCATCCAGTCGCCGTCGATTGTGGGTATGTCCATGGCGGTCGAGGAGCCAATCACCAAGCCCTGCAAGCCGTTCCCGCCTCCAATTTCTAAGGGGATCACGGCGGTGGGACTTTTCTTAAGGTATTCGTAGAGCCGTGCCTGTGCCTCGAGGATCCTATGGCAATACATATAAGTCTCTTTTCCGTACTGCCCATGTAAGGGAAGGACGCAAAACCTACTCGTTTCCATATGGCTTCTCAGTCGATACCTGCGGCGAGCCCTTGGCCCCTCCACACGCCACCAGGTCGTCATCTTTGAGGTCGGCAGGCGATATGACGCGCATTGTGGCGCCAGCACGGAGCAGCTCCCGCAGACGCAAAAAGTGCTGATAGGGACTGCCGCCACCACCGGTTCCTAAGATATAGCACCCCGTCGATATGAACGTCAGATCGGTCTCGGAGATGATCCACTGGCGGTTGACAACTTTAGGTCTGTATGAAGAAATATACTCTGGTGTGAACTCGAGAGACGACGAAGCCGAGGCCTCCTCTTGTGAGCTCTTGTCGGCGATGTGTTGCAAATCATCGGCAAAATCTCCGCTCAAGTCCGACGTGCCGACTGCTGGTGCCATCGTCTCTGGATCGGTGCGAGAATGGTCAAACTCCCCGACGGCCTTGATGATGATGCGGGACTTGTTGGCAATGTACTGCAGTGGGAAGCTCTCCATCTCCGCAATGGTTACGGTATCTCTCAGAGCGCCATTGGCAACAGCCTTGTCAACGGCTCGCTTGCACAACTCGTCCACCACTTCAGACTTGGACCGCGTCTCGGTGCTCTCGACTGAGTCCACCACGCTACTCACTCGTGCTGTGGCCGCTCCGATGGCGTTTGCCACTCCTGACCACTTCGGCCTGACGACCCGGCTCGCGCCCTCAAGGGTATCCGGCGCAATGACGGCGCCTCCGCCGACGAGCACGACGGGGATGTCCTCGGGAGACGTCTTCATCGTGTCTATAATACGCTCCAGCATCGTTTTTACCAAGGCCTTGAACTCGTCCACCCGTTCCTTCATCTCGTCCAACCCCTCGAGCCGCGCCCGGTCCCCAATGGCCACGTCGCTGCTGCCCAAGACGGTGTAGTCGGTAGCTGTCGGGACGTCGCCGCCAAATACCAACGCCTTGGTCTGGATCTGGTGGCCGACGCTCTCGGGGCCGATGGTCAGCTTCCCCTTGCGGTCGCGGCCGACGATGGAACCGCCGCCGAGGCCGATGCTACGAACATCTGGGTACGAAAAGTTGGTGCGCACGCCGGCGAGGTTGCTGTAGGCGGCGGCCTGGCGCGGGAAGCCGCTGCTGAGAAGGAGGCCGACGTCCGTCGTGGTGCCCCCAATGTCGACGATCATCATGGCCTCTTTTGCATCGTCGGCGCCGGTCTGATGCTGGAGGAGGAAAGCCGCGCCGCGCATGCTGTTGGTCGGTCCGCTGGAGAAGGTGCGGATGGGCAGGCGTGCGGCGGCGCTGGCGGGGAGGGTGGTGCCGTCGTTCTGGGTGACGAAGACTGGGCAGTCGAGGCCGAGCTGGGCGACGGCGTGCTGGAAGGAGTGGATGGTGCGCCGGGCAAATGCCAGGATGGACGCGTTGAGGATGGCGGCGTTCTCGCGCTCGAGGAAGCCGATGTTGGCGACGTCCTTGGAGATGACGACGTCGGCGTCTGGGCACACGCGGCTAGCAATGGCGGCGGCGGCCTCCTCTTGCTGGTGGACCACGTCGATGGGGCTGAAGACGCCTACGATGGCGATGGTCTTGATGCCCTTTTTCTTGATCTCTTCACATGCAGCCACCACCTCGGCCTCGTCCAGCTCGCCAATCAGGGACCCGTCGATCTCGAGCCCACCACTGACGACGGCGCGGTGAGCACAGATGATCTCGCGCAGACGCGGCGGCCAGTCGATGCCAATGGGAATGTCACGCGAGAAGGGCCCTGCCAAGCGGATGACGGCGACGGGGGCCAGGCGCGATCTATCCCTCTCGACGACGGCGTTGATGAAGTGCGTGGTGCCTATGGTGACGCTGGCGACGTCTTTGGGGTCGATGGACGACTGCGTGAACATGGTGCGGATGACATTGTTGATGCCATCACTGGGGTTCTTGGTGGTGCTGCACTTGTGCCATGCCAAGATTCCTCGGCCTGTATCGCCAGATCTGACCAGGTCGAGGACTACGCCATCCGTGTTGGTCCTGAATATGTGTCAGTTGTTGCTGGCCTGTGTTGAAGTAGGATAAACATAACATGTTCACTCACCCGCCAACATCCACACCAATACGCAAGGAGCGAGACGGGCTCATCTCCAATTGTTCCTGCTCCTGTATAGATAGGTAGGCTATATTTCTGCCAAGACATCTAAGATGAATGAGTAAACAGCCGTTCTACATGAAACGACAGGAAAGAAGAAAAACTGAAAAAGAAAATTGTAGGAGAATAAAAAAGAAGTTGTGCATTGAGAACAAAACTTGCGATCGATTTCATCCCACTCCATTTCTCAACTCGAGGTTAACTCTAGGCCGTGCAAATTATCCTGGTGTCGGATCCGATCCCGTTTACCGAGATCGGAGCGCCAACCGATCAGCTCCGCATAATCTGATAAGAAGCGGGTATGGTGCGGTGCCGCATCGCAAATGGTTTAATCAATACTTGTTCTAGACTAGTCTGGTAAATGATAAGCATTTGATGATTGTATCAATTGCCCCCGCAAGGTGGTTTACGGCCAGGAAAGAAAGGATGGAGGATGAAAAAGGCTCAGCGCGATAAGGTTCCTAACTCGAATAAATACACCAGCTGTTTGCCGTTCAGCTAACTCTTTCTACCCTGCCTCCTCCGAATGCCCGGAAGTTTAAGTGTACAGCACTTCACATTATAGCTGCATCCTGCTCATCAGCAATGGCGAGCCGGTCACTGCGCAAACTCCGTGAGGTCGTCACCCTCCAGGCCGACGAATCTCGCCAAGAGGAAACGACGACATGGAACAACCGTGACCTCGTCCCATTGCCCCCATCTCGCCGCACATGGGGTTGGTTCAACTTCTTTGGTGCATCCACGTTGGGCGCTCTAAACATGTCTACCTGGCAGACGCCCAACACATTTCTGACCCAAGGCTTGTCTGTCGGTCAGGCCATGGGCATCATCATCGTTTCCCGTCTCATCGTCTCGCTCTTCTCTATAATCGTTGGATGGTGTGGTCTGACCTGGCACATCGGCTTCAGTGTGCAGAACAGGTTTACGTGGGGCATGCGCGGCTCCTATATCCCTCTGTTGCAGCGCTGCTTGCTCAACTTTATCTGGAACGCGTTGCAGGCCTGGAACGGAGGCAAGCTGGTCATGTAAGTCTGAAACCAAACAGCTGTCAGTGGTTGCAGAAAGCGGGAACTCGAATCTTACCTATTCTGTCACTAGGGTCTGCCTTACGGCCATCTGGCCCTCCTTCCAGCGCATCCCCAACAAACTGCCAGACAACTTCCCCGCCACTACCAGCGAGATGGTTGGCTTTACAGTTTTCTGGCTCGTGTCGGTGCCGTTCCTCTTCATCCGGCCGGAGCGCTTCAAGAAGCCCTTTTTCTTTTCCAGCCTCGGATGTGGCATCGGAATGCTCGCAATGATGACCTGGTCCCTGTCGGTGGCCAAAGGCGTGGGTCCCGTCTTTTATAAAGCCGAGGCAGTCTCATCTACCTCGCGCTGGAGCGTCTCATGGCTCATGATGGCGGGTTTAAACCAGGCAATTGGAGGAAAGGTCGCCGGCATGGTCAACGAGAGTGACTTTTCGCGCTATTCCAACAGTACCGTCGGTTTCATCTGTGGCATCGTGTCGGTGCAGTGGCTCATAGGCATCTTGGTCTCGCTCGGCGGCCTGGTCACCACGGCGGCGTGCCAGCTCATCTACGGCAAAATCTTTTGGAACCCGCCGGACTTGATGATGGTCATGATGGACAACGGCAATGGCTCCTCCGCCTCCCGCGCAGGAGTCTTCTTCCTCGCCTTGGCTTTCACCTTTGCCATCCTCTTCCAGAACGTGTGCGGCAACGCCGTCGCTGGCGGCATCGACCTGGCGGGCGTCTTCCCGCGCTATATTGACATTCGACGCGGCGCCATCATCACCTTTGCGGCCGCCTGGCTGATCCAGCCATGGCAGCTCATCAACCGGGCCACTACCTTTGTCACCGTCATCAGCTCCTTCTCCGTGTTCCTCGCCCCGCTCATCGGTGTCATGACCTGCGACTACTTTGTCATCCGACGGCAAAAGATCCGCCTCAACCACCTCTACTACCCCAAGGGTTCCGACTACTGGTTCACCGGCGGCGTCAACTGGCGCGTGCTGCCCTGCTGGATCGCCGGTTGGGCGCCCACGATCGGGGGCCTGGTCGTTACGGTCTCCGGAAAGGGAGAGGGCCCGGCGGCATTGTATCAGCTATACTATATGGCCTTCTTCGTGGGACTCGCCATCTCTTTTGTGCTCTTCTACGTCGTCAATTGGTTTTACCCTGTCAAGGGTGCTGGTGAGTACGACGATTACGACGATTGGGCGACTTTCACTCCATACGAAGCGGAGAAGCTGGGCATAGTGCCGCATGAGAATGCTTCGGAGCTTGTGGGGTCGGGCCGCTTTGGAGATTCGGGCTACCGCCGACGTCCTGCGCCCGTGAGCAAAAAAGAAAATGATGTGGAGGTTGCAGCTACCAAGGTAGATGTGTGAGGTCCGTCGGAGATAACGTGGGTGGCACAGTTTCAATGGTGCGACAGAGGGAGAAAAGAAAAGAAAAGAAAAAGAAAAAAGAACATTCCAAACTACGTAGGAAGACGACAGTCATTGTATTTAGCCGTTTCACACAACAAAAATTGTGCTGCAGATGGGCCGTGAATCGAGTCATAGCGACTCATAGGTACCTGTATGGTAGTAAGAGGCAGGGCGGAAAATGAACAGCGAAACCAAAATTGACCTAGCAGCTACTGCAAAACAACAGACATCTGTGAAAAAGCTAAAGAACACATCAATGAAATGGCATTTGTATAGAATAAAATGTCAAACATGCGCGTTTTGAGTATTTCCCCCGGTTTTAATGTCTGAGCTGTATTGTCCTCAATGTTTCGGTGTTATCGGCCGAGTGAGTTGTGTAGCAAATCCAGTAGGTTGCCGTACTATTTTACCAAGTTACCAAACAGCGTATTTCACCGATCCGTATGAGGCATATCGGTCTTTCCTAATACTCGCTAGCGCGCAAGGCTCGATTCGGAACAACAGTATTTTGGAATAGTTTTAGGAAGGTATATCTATCGCAGTCCCACCATCGCTGATGCGGCGGCAATTTGAACACCGAATTAGCTAACAGATTGAAAAATTTCAAGCCCATTCAACCGCTGCCGCGATGCCCTCCTAGAGAATTGTCGGGTCGCAACACGCGCCAGATAAGCAACAGCCAAAGCGGCCACGATACGGCGTCGCCGAACCCGTCATAGGATGCGGCTGCAAGAAAGGAAGATCTCGATTCACGAGCACTTTCTACCAAAGGTATTTCTTTGGAACGATGTCTATATTGGTATTTGCTACCTTTTTCGTTTACGTTGTTGTTGTGGCATAACCCGTGGGTTTGTGGGTCAGAGCAACTTTTCCGATTCAGAGGCATATAGGCCTTTCTCCAGAGTTGGTGTGCGGGTTAACCGCAGAGAACGGGGCGGTGTATTGACTACCGGAAAAGGCCTTCAAGCGTGGGTAAAACTGTAACTGATTCAATTTTTCAACGGTGCTGATTCATGGCATTAGCTGACAGTATAAGTGCCCAGCCAATCAGGGTTCGACAAAGATATAAATAATACGAGCGCAGCGTTTGCCCGTTCGTATTAATGATTCAATCTTCAAAGGCATAAACGAAGGAAACAAAATAGATACAAGTAATCCCAAACGACTGTATTATTGCCAGGTTTGGTGCCCCATGTCAACACTAAAAAGGTCTAACGACCAACGATCCTGCCCAAAATATAAATGGTCTGTTACAAGTAACAAAACAACTGACTTCGAACATTATATAAAGGGTGTTTTTGTCTGCTACTGAAAAATGGAGTCATTATAGGGATTACCCTCTACTGTTTTAATTGTATTACTACGCTGCAACTTGTAATTATCACCCTCATTGCCAACTGTTTTACTTTTTCCACATTTCTTCCCTACGAAAATGAACTTTCAAGCCTATACATTTACAATGCGCGTTACAACTACCGCTATTATTGCCCTTTTAACCTCCGGCGTTATTGCCGCCGGCACACAGCCAACGAATGCCGCCGCTTGCGGCGGGTGCAATCTAAGCCAAATGTCGGATAAAAATCACGATTGCGCTGCGCATAACGACCCAACCGCAAATCTTCCTGTTAGGGATGAATCTGAAGACTATACCTGCAAAATGTGCCCACCAAAGGATACATTATTAAAATTCAAGAAAAAAATGAGCAAAAACCCTGACAGGTCATTATGTAAGCATTTACTATTCCTTATTATAACGAAATATTAATGTTGTTTTAGTGAGAAATACTCGTGTTCAACGTCGTGGTTGGCTTTTAAATATTTGTTGCTGTCCTTGTAGCTGTGCGTGGTGTATATTTTCGGAGGCATGGGGTTGCGTAGAGTGTTTGGGATCTTGCATTCTAAAATGCCCAGAAAGAACATGCAATCTTCTAATATGGTGCGTTCTAAAATGCCCCCTAGATTAACAATGGTTGCATTTGGGTTGGGATTTTCGACAAAACAAATATGTTACGACCAGATAATCTCAGGGCTCATCCCTGAACGCGAGCTCCACCAATTAAGCCGTGGCTCAATTCGTGGCTTTGTTTTGTACCTGTGGGTCCAACCAAAAATTACTTTAGGGCTAGTCTCAGTGCTCAGACTAGACCCCCCTGCGTTGCAGGGTGGACCGGGCGCTCCATGTACCTTTTAGCCACACGGCTTTTCGACCAATCAAATTGGCCGAAAAGATCGCGCCCGTTCTAGTCTGAGGACATGTTGTTGATTTTCGTCGCAAGCGACAGAAATGCACAGTATACGCACTGTGCATACACTGTACATGCCTTATATACGCAACGTCGATACAGTTTTTTAACTGTGTATTTTTTATTTACGAATATTTAATTAAATAAAAATGGTAAAAATATAGTAAGAATATTATTATAATATTTGAAATTAGGGCTTTTTAATGGTAAAAACCTTATATTTATAAACTTTACATATAAATTAAAATAAAAATAAATAATAATATTAGTACTTTTAACGCCCTATTTAAAAATTTATATATAAATAATAGTATATATAAGCTTTTAATTTTAAAATAACAATAAATATAATTATATTAGCACCCACGTATAATTTTTTTATCGAAATAATCGTTCGTTAATTTTTTATTTATATAAATATACGTTAAATTTAATATTTTATATAAATATTTAATAATTAATATATTTATTAATAAAAGGTTTTATAATTAAAAATTTCGATATAATAAACCTTATTATTAATTATATATAATAATAAAATAACGTTTATTTTTTAATTTAATTTAAAATAAATATAAAATAAAAATTAAAAATATGCAAATTTTATTAAATCTATATATAAAATACGCAATTATAATAATATTAAAAAATAAAATTTACGTGGACGTTTGTTTTTACCGGTTATATAATTGTTAAAATTTTGGTTTTAATATCGTTAAAATTGGTAAAAATATAAACCCGTTTTAATTGCAAAATTTATTAAAAATATTTAATATTTTACCTATTCGAATATTAAACACCTTATATTACGTAATATATTAATAAAAATTTATATATATAATATATACGTATATATTATCCTTTACGTACAAAAAGTTTTAAATTATATTCAAAAATAAAAATATAATTAAAAGAAATCGAAAAAATCCAATATTTATTAAAAAACCAACCTCCATTTGAAAATTAAGGGCACCCATATCCCAATTCGACCAATATAACCATTAAAAATATAAATGAAATCGTTATTAATTATTTCGTTAATTCCTATATTTAACGTACAAACCGTTTATTTTTGCGATTTTTATTTAATTAATTTTAACGGAATATCAGTCGCCGAATTGCCGAAATTACCTCCACTTAAACCCAAAATGAACAAATTATCTTTAAACCTGAACCAAAATAATTTTTGGTTGGACCTACAGGTATAAACAAAGCCACCAATTGAGCCACGGCTTAATTAGTGGAGCTCGCGTTTAGGAATAAACCCTGAGACTACTTTAAGGCGTAATCTTTTCGTTAATAAAGTTCTTTTTTCCCAATTAGGCGGTACTTTACCCATATAAAAAAAGTGGGAAAAGGGCTTGGAAATAGCTTTTTCGACCGGGTTACCCGGAATAACCAGGGGTTATAGGTTTTAGCCGTAAAAACCCCTTTTTTTACATACCTTTCGGTTATATACGTTTTATATTATAACGCAATCTTTTTATTACGGCTTTTGTAACTTTTCGTTAATGATAGTTTTAAACCTTTAAATTAAACCGTTTTAATAATATTTAATCCTTTTACCAATTTATTTATATGGGTATAAAAAACGCCTAATAGGGGAAAACGCCCGTTACCGCCGTTTTTACAAACCAGCCCGTCCAATAAACGAACCGTAATACCGTCGTTCCGTTGGTTTATTAATCGAACCAACGAATTTTTTGGGTAATTTGTAAAATATTTTAACGAAGGTTTTTTTAAACCCAAATAAAATAAAATAACGGTATTTAAATTAATTATTAAAAAAACGTTAAAAACGTGGGGAAAATATATAAATATAATTTTTACGAAAATCCAAACCAAATACGATAACGAAAAAAAATAATATCTGGTTTAAAAATTATAAATTAACCGTTCCGGCGTTATTTACGATAAATAAAACCGCGTTAAAATTAATTTTAATAACGAAACGTAAATCGAATTTAACCGTTATATTACGTTTTCGGCCGTAAAATAAATATTTAACGGAAAATTTTTTAAACCTATAACCGAAATATATTATATTTGGGCGAAAAATTGGGTTAAAAATATTTGGTTTAAAAAACCTCCGGTCGTTTTAACCGCGGTTTTTAAGCGGTATAATTATTATTTTAAAAATAAATTTAAAAATTATTTTGGCGGTAATTTAACGGAAAAAGGCGAAAACGGTAATAAAATCGAATCGATCGTAAATAAAAATAATTTTATTAATTTATTTTTATTTAACGGTTAATTTACGTAATAAAAAACCCCAATAATAAAATTAAAAAAGGAAATAAACCCCGATATTATTTTTTTGCCAAATTTGGGTAAAGATTTGGCTGTAATCGAACCTAATCGCCACCGAAAAAAAAAAGGGTTTTTGTCGGTACCCGAATAACGCGTTAACCATTTTATAAGAAATTTAACAAACGTTAAAAACGTTAATAACGTAATAAAACGATTATATAATCTAATAAAATTTAAAAAATAAAATATTGGGTAAAATAGTGGTTTTATACGCGTTACCAAAAGATAAACGGCCGGTAGGGAATTTATTAACGGTATTATATTTATTAAATTAATAAAATTATTTTTCAGTTTGGAAAACGTTTCCAAATTACGAAGAAAAAAAGGCGTATATAATATTCGTATTAGGCCGCAATTAAATTGGAAATTATTATAAAATAAAAATAATATTACGATTATAAAATCGATTTTAATAAATTTTATTATATTTAATAAACGGTAAATATATCGATAAATTAAAAACCTGGCAAAATTCCAAAATTTAATTACCTTTCGCTATTAATTTTAATAATATTGGAATTATTTTTAATATCGCCCTTTTTTTTACTATTATTTTTACTTTTAAATTAATTTATTTCCGGCCTAAATTTTCCTATATATTCGTTATTACGGCAATTAAATATTTCGTTTACGTTTACGCCGGTATATTTTCAATATTATACCGCTATATAATAGGCGGTTAACCAACGAATTTTTTAGGGTAAACGCGGTATTAATAATCGCTTTATACGTATACGCGCCTATTTAAAAGTATCGCGATTTTCGGCTAATAGTAAAAAGGGTTTTACCCGTAAATCTTTTTACAAATTTTACAGGGTTATAGCCGCATATATAATCGCTTTTTAGTATATAAACGTATATTTAAAAACATTATTTTTAATAATTTTTTACGTTCGTTTTAAAAGGTTAAACGCCTATTTAACTATTATATAAATTCGGGTATACCGCAGGTTATATAATTTTTTAATCGTTCGAATCGGTTTATCGGCCTTTTTTCAATTTTATAAATAATACCGTACGTTCGGGAACGGTATTATAATACCGGTAATAAATTCGAAACCGGTATTTGCAAAAAGGTATTTCCCTTTTAATATTAATAATTTAAAAAAAAACGCTTTACCTAATAAATTTGCGTCGTTTATAAATTTTTTAACCCCTAATAATATTTATATAAACGATAAATTAAACCGTACCACCGTAAATACGTTTTGGGTAATATTTCTTTTACGGTTATACCACCTTTTAATAACGGCCAATCCTAATTTAATCCAAACCGAAATATACGTTCCGTCGATTATATTTATTACCCCGTTTAACGCGTTTAAATTAAAATCAAATTCGATATCCGGATCGAACCAATTCGAAGGCGGTATTTTTACTATAATTGCGTAATATTATTATATACCAATTAATACGTGGTAAAACGCGCGATATACGGCCAATTACGTATATAATAAAAAAAAAGCTATTTAGCGTTGGGAAATACCCGTGGCCATTATATATAGGAAAATAACGAGTTTTTACCTCGTGTTTTGGTATCGAAAACCACGCAGGTAATTATAATTTGTTAGCTAATTATAAAGTTTTGTAAATTCGTTTTGGGTAAATTTTCTAAGGGAGGTTACGAGGTAGCTTTAAGGTTTTAAGGTTGGAGATTACTTGTAGGGATAATTAAACCGTAAAATGGCAAATAACCGTCTATTAGCGGATAGTAGAAATTTATATTGTTTGTATAATTAATTGTACAATTAATTGTAAGATCGTTATTATATTCGTTATTGTATAAAATATTAGAATTGGATACGTGTACCGATTCCATGGCTAGTCTCAATACTCAGACTAGACCACCCCTGCTTCGCAGTGGTGGACCGGACGCTCCATATACCTTTTAGCCATACGGCTTTTCGGCCAATCAAATTGGCCAAAAAAATCGCGCCCGTTCTAATTTAAGGATATTTTGTCGATTTTCGTCGCAAACGATATAAATTTTACTATATTACGAATAATAATTTTACCCGTTATAAAAAAAAAAAAAAAAAAAATTTACGCCCTTATTACCTATTACTAAATTCAAATTAAAATTCCTTTTATTATTTTATACGAATAATTTGCCATATATTTTAAAAAAAAACATATCGGTAATAATATCGAATTTAATATTTACGGAAATATTCCCATTTACGTAATTAATAATATATTATTTTCCGTCGTTAAATTTAAATATTTTATTATTTATATTTTCGCTTTTTTTATTATTTAATCCCGTATCGGAAAATAAATAAAAATTTACGCGTTTTTCGTATAAATTACGTTAATTTTCGAACGAATTTAATTCCGAACGTAATAATATCATTTCCGAAACCGATTCCGAAATTTTTTTTATCCAAAATATTTTTAAATTTTAACGTAACGGTAACCAACGTACTAATTTCCACCAATTTATTTACGTTTAAATAATAATACCAAATACCTATAATATTTCCCGTTCCGCCGCGCGATAAATATATTATTTTAAAAAAATATTAAAAAATCCTATTATTCGAAAACGTTTACGTAATAACGGGGTAAAATGCCGTTTTAACGAAAAAAAAAACTGGTTTTATCGATACCGCCCCATTTCGTTAAAAATTCCGGTGTTTAATATAATATTTCTTTAATTTTAAACGTTTCGAGCCAATAAATTTCCAATTCCCGGAAATGGAAAAATATTTCGCCAAAAATATTTATAATATAAATTAATTTAAATAAATATTCGATACGTTTTCCCAAAATATTTTAACCAAAGTTTTAATATTATTTATATTTATAATATTATTATTTTCGTATTTTCGGAATTACCGTCCGTTTTATATATTATTATAAACCGCGAATTTGTTATATTAGGCCCCGAATACCCTGTCCGAAATTATAAACCCCCCAACGTCGACGGATTAACGCGTTACGTTAATATTGGCCATTTTAACCCACGAATATTCCCCGTAAAAAAATAATTATTTGTTACGCGTATTCGCAATATATTTTATATATAACGGAATTTTAAAACGTATTATAAATACATTATCCGGGTTTGGAATATACTTATTATATAAAATTATTAAACGGTAAACGTAATAATTTATTACCGTTGCCCAAATACGTAATAAATAATAATTGTTTATATACCTAATACCAAAAATAATAATAATAATATATATATATAAACTAACCTAAAAAAAATCGCCCGTAATCCAACCTTATCTTTCGTATATAATAATTTTAATTTCCTAAAAAAGGTGCAAAATTTCGATTATGGAAAATATAACCGAATATAAAATTTAACCTCGTATTTTCTTATATTAACGCCAAAATTTGAAAAATATACGCAATTTTAATGGCACGCCATTATACCTTTTTACCAAAAATAATTACAAACGTTTAATTTTTTACAATATCCGGATATTTATTATAAAAACGCCAAATATTATATTTTGGGCCAAATTTACGGTTTTTTATTTTTTAATAACCCTTTTTTACCCGATATAATCCTATAATACCTTATATTCGTACAAATTATATTAATATTTTATTTTATCCAAATTTCCGCTATTATAAAAAACGAAAGGGATTATATAAACGTTATCCAAATTTATAAAATCCTGTTTAAATATTTTTTAAATTTAAAAACCACCCATTTCAATTATTTATCCGTCCTGGTCTTCGTCCATGGGGATTAAAAAACGATATTATATATTCGCGTTATATAGGGAATTTATATTAAATTATCCCAATTTTTCGATAGGAAATAATAAATATTACCCGTACTAGGGTTTTTCTATATCGAATTTAATTTTATTAATTATTTTTAATATACGTATATGCCTATTATATTTATAAATATAACGGAATTAGGAAAAAATAGCAAATTTTAAAAAAATAAAAAGGAATTTTACCACGTTTTACGGTTTTTACAAAATATTTTCCGTTCCCGTATTTTATATATTATTATTACCGCCCTAATTTAAAATGGGTTATTAAAAAAAATTATATATCGAAAAACGTTTTAAAACAGGTTTTTACCGATATACTATTTAATATATACGTTTTTATAATAAACCGCGTTTACGATAATATATTTGCCGGTTATATTAGCGGTTTAATGGGTATAAGATTATGGGATTTAAAACCCAAAATTAACCTCGCCTTCCGTACGTAACGCCGTTATTTGCAAATAATCGCTTTTTTATAAATAATATTTAACGCGTTTTAGGAAAAAAATTACGGTATATTGGAAATTATAATACCGTAATTGGTCCTATTTTTTTACGGGTATAAAATCAAAAATTATAAACCGGAAATATTATATTTAATTTGGTTATTGCGACTAAAGGTTATAAATTAACCGTTACGGACGGCGATTTTAGAATTAATTTTTGTAAAATATATTACGGCCGGAAACGGATATAAATTAATAAATTTGGTAATTAAATATATTAATAGGGGTTTCGTTTTGAATATTAAAAATAACCGCAATTTAACGTATAATTTGCGAAAAACTTTTATAATTTGCGTAATTTTAGGGCTAATCGCGAATACGTTACGTAAAATTTTGGTAAATATTTCCCGTATTTACATTAATAATAAATACCATATAATATTAACCAATAACGATATTATATATTATACGTATTTGCTGTTCCAAAATGGTTGGGGAAACGAAAAAAATAAGGTAACGTCCAATTTCGATTTTAACGCCCCCGACCTATTATATTTGGGTATAAAAAAATTAATAGGCGATAAATTGGCGGCGTTTAATTAAAAAATTGTACGTTTCGATAATATATTAAACCAAATAAATATTAAAAAAACAGGGAAATATTTGGAAAAAGGAAATAATAAATTAAATGGGTTAAATATAAATGGAATAATAAATATTAAAAAGAAATTAATTTACGGAATATACGCAAAATCCGACGAAAAAAAGGTATAAATATTTTAAAAATAAATAATATAATATAAAAGGTAAATTAATTAAAAATAAACAGGTTTTTATTTAAAATAGGACGTAAATAAAGGCCCGAAAATTACTTTTCCCGCAAATAATAAAATAAAGCAAAATACCGGGATATATATTAATATGGTAATTTTAACTATAATAACCAAAATATATATTATCCCTTTTAAACCCCTAATAAAACGACGAGCCGTTTTTCCACCAATTTTATCCCCTTTATTAAACCTTTTTATTATAAATCCAAAAATAAAACCAAATAAAAAAAAACCCCATTTGTAATTTTCGTTACAATAATATATATATATAAGCCTTGTTTTTCCACTAATAAACCCTAATACCAAATTACAAAAAAAAAATAAAAATAAATTAGGAAAAAAAGGAACGTTTAATAACGGCCAGTTTTTTTTTAGAGGTGGGATTTTTAAAGCCACGTTTTTTTTTGCGGGTGGGGGTCCGGGTAAATAAACCAAACGTTTTTTCGCCCTTTTTTTTACTTTCGATTAAAACGGGCATATAGGGTTTTTTAAATAAATCGAAATCGATTTTATTGTAATCGTTACTAAATTCGACCGACGAAAAAGGTGGGATAATAACGGCCAAAAGGTCGTATTCGCCGTTATTTTGGATATTTTTTTTTAAAAGGCGCGTTGGTTTTCCGACGTTTAATTACCTAAATACCAAAATTTTTTACAGGCGTTCCAATTACCCGTATATTTTCGGCAATTTCGTAATATTCGTTATTATTTTTAATTTATTTTATTAATTTAATTATAAACCTTTAATTTATAGTAGTAAAATCGAAATAAAATAAATATATACGATTAATATAATCGCCAATTATATTACGTTTACTATTTTAATCCTGGTATTGGTAATCGATATAAATTGGACCAAATAATAAAATAAATACCGAAATTTTTTCGATTAAATTTTACTCGTTAAACGGGGCAAAAATATTAAAAACGAATATGGAAATAAAACGGAAATAAAATTCGTTTATACGGCGCGTTTTATCGGAATAAAAATCGTTAAAATATTATAAAAATTCCATTATCCAAATAAAATAATTAAATAACCAAAAAAATATAACCGCTATTATTTCGTACGTTAAAAACTGTTTTATAATAGGAAAAACGATAATTTCCGGTAAACGTATACGCGTAATATATTTTAATAATATTTAATATATATTAATAAAATCCGTAAAAAAAGGGTTCGGAAAATTAACCTTTTAAAATATCCGGTTTTTTACCTAATCGAAAAGGGTACCCCGCATTTCGAAAATTTTTTAAATAATAGGTTTAAATTAACTTAAACGAATTAGCCAATTACAAATTTGCAATTAAATATTAACGTTCCATATTAAAAAAATAATAATACCGGTATAATAATTATAATATAAATTAAGGCCGGCGTTCGAAATATTAATATTTAAAACGCAAACGTTAAAAATGGAATTCGATTCGGTAAAATCGGTAATTATTTTATTACGTTCGGTTTGGAATAAACCAAACCGGATGGTAATTACGCCGAAATTGGCTTTTTCCAAAATAATAGCGATTAAATTCAAAAAATTAACAATAAAATTTAAAATTATAATAATCGTTATATAAAAAACCAAAATTGGAATTTATAATAATTATTACAAATAAATAAAAAATAAAAAGGCGATTATAATTATTATTATAATAAAAATAATTTACGATTAAATTTATAAATTCGGCGTTATAATTAGAACGCGTTAACCCTTTTTTTTTTTATACAAATTTTTATTACGCGGGCAATAAAAGGAAATTCGTTTAATATAAAATGGATTATTTCGGCCCTATTAAAAAAAATAATGTTCGGAAATTAGTACAAATTTTCGAATAAACCTAATTAAAAGGACCGTCGCCGTTATATTAAATTAAAACGTTAACGGTAACCGATCCGAAACGGGTTTTTCCTTTTTGCAAATTTTTTTTAAGGTTTTGTCGGACGTTACGGTATTTGGCTTTAAATTTTATATTTTTTAACGTTAAAATTTTGCCTAATTTGGCCGAATCCGTATTCCGGATATTATTTTCGGCGTGGATTATAAATTAAAAAAGGTAATTTATCGTTAAAAATTGTAATAATTGGATTAATTTTATATTTAGGGAAAATAAAATTTTTTGCCTTAAATTCGCGCCATTCCCGTTTGCGTTATTTCCAAATAAAACGGTATTAATATCGTTTATATTTTCGTTTACGAAAAAAATAAAAATATTTTTTAAAATGGCTTCCGTATTTATTATTATATTTTCGAATCGGTGGCCAAATTGTAATTTTTCCGTAATAATGTAATAAAAAGGGATTTTTTCGCGGGGATAAATAATAATACCGTTCGGTAACGTTAATCCAATATTTATACCGCGACGTATAATAAAAATACCGGTATAATAAATAATAAACGTCGATTTGGCGTCGGACGTTATTATAAATATAATAAATTCCAAAATACGAGGGTAAAAAAACTATTATTTCCAATTTATCGATTCGAATTTTATTAACGAAATTTTGGTATTAAAATCGATATACGAAACGACGAAATAATTATTACCGTTTTAAATATACGTCGTTAAAAATATATTTTTTTAAAATAAACCTTTAAAACGGGCGAAAGGAATTTAAATTTTATTCTATATTAACGTACCGAGCCTAATAACGTTTTTAATTTTATTAATAATCGGGGTCGCGGTAACCAAATTTCGATTAATATAAAATACGAGGCGAAATACGCGGTATATTATAAATTCCCGGTAACGGAAATATTGGGTTTTATTTCCGATTACCCGTTAAAATAAAATTCCAAAAAAGAAATATATAATTAAACGTCGGATTTATTTAATATTTTCGCCAATAAAAAAATCGTTTTTACGGCCGTTTTTACGTTAACGGAATTTAACGAAATTATTAAATTTAAATAAAATATTATTAAAAAATAAAATTATAATAATTATTACGAAAAAAAAATTTATTGGGAATTATTAATTACGTCGAAATCGTCGTTAATTTCCTCGATATTGGCGGCGCGTAATTAAAAAATGGTATTAATAATTTCGTTTATATATTATAGGTTAAATATCTTATTTACGTTATAAATTTTATCCAATTATTCGGTTTCGCGGATAAAAAAGGTCGAATAAAACGTAATAATTACGGTACCGGCGGATTTAAAATCGGATTTATTAATAATAAATTTCGTTAATATTTTATAAAATTGTAATTGGGTTAAAATAATAGCCGTCCGCGCCGGGTCGGTAACGTACGTTTCCGCTAAACCGTAATAATATTTAACGTCGAAAATAAAAAAATTCGTTATAGTTTTTTTAAAAATTTGCGAAACGAAATTAGCGGGGACGATAATTGGGGTGGGAAAATAACCGTTAAAATTTTAAATAATTTTATCGTATAGGCAGCGAAAATACCATATATAAATAACCGTAAAATAAATGGTTATTTTACCTATACCCATTTTATTTGCAAATAACCAATTTTTAAAAACCGATTATTCGAGTTTAAAAAAGATATAAACGTTTATAAATAAATAAAATTAATTTTCTAAAATTAAAAATTATAATAATGATTATAAAAAAAAAAAAGAAAATAAAATTAAAAAAACTAATAATTGTAATTATAATTATAATTTTTATAAATAATATATGAAAAATTTACTAACGAATTAATAGGAAAATTAATAACGACCGGAAAAAATATTGGGAAAATTCCAATTCGACCAAAAGTATTTGCCCTTAATTTTTAAATAATCGAGGCTTATTTTATTATCGACGTTTAACCCGTTAATAAAAAGGTCGTTTTTGGAAAATTGCAAATTTTGGACGGTAATTTAAATTATATCCGAATTAAATATCCGACCAAATTAGGGGTAACCTTTAATTAGAATGGAAAATTGGGTATAATAGGCTAATAATATTTTAAAAATCTTTGCGCGGGCCTTTTCGAAAATTTCCTCGTTACCGCGGTTAATTTCGGCCAAATAATCGGCGATAGTCGATTGGGTTTATATAAAATTAAGGAAATTGGCCTGTTAATTATTATCAAAAAATTTGGAATAAAATTTAATAATATTAATTTTGGGTTTAATAACGATAAAACGATAAAAACGACCTTTATAATATAAATTATTAATAATATTTTTAAACGTTAATAAATTTAACGGGTATATTTAAATCTGGTCCGTACGTTTTTTTTTCTTTTTTAACCGTTTAACTTCGGTAAATTCGAAACGGGACCAAATATTTATAATTAATATTATTATTATTTTATTATAATAGGTATAATTTAGGGCCGATAAATTTATAACGTTAATAATTTGGTTTATTCGCGAACGAATATTCAAACGATATTGGGATTTTATTAAATGAAAATTATTTAAAACGATAATATTATCGGCGATTATTAAATAATTAACCGCGGTAAATAAGGTAAACAATTATTCGATATTAAATTTAAATGGGTTTCGGTAATTTCCGCCGAAATTATTAGGATTTTTTTTATTATCGACGATAATTTTACTTTACCGGCGAAATACGAAATAAAAAAAATAATAATAAATTTTAAACCAATTATCGATATAAAAATCGCCGTATATATAAAATTTTAAATCCGCGGATTTAAATTTTAAAATTCCGGATTGGAAATTAGGGCCAATTATTATTTTTTTTAAATAAAATAATATTATGGTAAAAATAATAGGGATTATAACCGGTTTAAATTTTTCCGCAAATATTTTTAAACCGGGGGCGTTAATATCGTTCTAACGTATAAAAAAAAATGGCGGGTAAACGTTATCGAATGGCCAAATTATTAAAAATGGATTTGGTATTTTTATCGCGGAATATATTTGGGATAAAGGTTAAAATTTTTTACCAAACGGGCATTTTATTATTTTTAATGGATTTACCGGGATTATTGGTTTTAAAATAGGCCAAATAACCAAATACGTCCGCTATTAAATAAAAATTAATTAAAAAATATAAATTATAATTATTATTATAAAAAAAATAAAAACCAAAAAATTTAAATTATAATAATAATTACAAAAATTTGAAAAATTAAAAAATTTAAATTATAATAATTATTATAATAAAAGGGGGAATTATAATTTATAAAATATAATAATTATTATAATTTCCAAAAAATGTAAAAAACTTTTATTTAAAATATTTATATATTATATTAAAATATTAATCGTTTCGTAACCGAAAACGATTATAATTTCGTTTATATTTAACGAATTGCTATTAAAATAATATACCAAAATTTGGACGTTAACGCGCGTTTTCGCCGCGGAAATTCTAACGTTCGATTAAATACGTTCGGATATTTAAACGATCGGGATTTTTTAAATATTACGAAAAATATTATTTCCGGTTCCAAATTAAACCGGGGATCGGATATTATTATCGATATTAAAATAATTAACGTAATTTAAATAAAAATAAATACGAACCATTTTAACGATATTAATATTTCCGGCCCTATATTAAACCGTAATCGTTATCGCCGTCGGTATTACGCTTTTTTCGATTTGGAATTTTTTCCAAAACGGGGCGGATAAATAATCCAATAAACCGGTATTTTTATACGACGGAAAATAATATTTCGGTTAAACGTAATTTACCGGTCCATTATCGGGGTTACCGTCGGGTTTGGAACGTGGTTTTATTATTTTCGTAAAAACGGTTTTAGCGAATAAAATAATATTATTGGATCGTTATTAGGGTAATAACGGTTTTTAACTAATACCGTTCGCGTTAATAAAGTCGGGCGCGTTAATTAAACCAATACCGGAATTAATACCGTTTTCGTTAATAAAATTAGGCGCGTTAATTAAACCCGTACCGGAATTAATACCGTTTTCGGTAGTAGAATCGGCCGGCTTATTAATAGTAGAATTAACCGGTTTATTAATAATAGGATTAACCGGCGTATTAATAATAAAATTAACCGGTTTATTATTAATAGGATCGATTTATATTTTAATAATAGGATTAACCGGTTCGTTAATAACGGAATTAACCTGTATATTAATAATACGATCGGCCGGTTTATTAATGGTGGGATAATTAACCGGTTCGTTATTAGTAAATTCGATTTATATATTATTGGTTTATTAAAACGTATTGGAAAAACCCGTACCGTTATTGTTAAAATTACCGGCCCTTTTATTAATAATATTATCGTTTTTAAAATTAGGGATGGGAGGTAAATTTAACGTTACGTTTATTTTATTAAAATAATTTTGTAATAAAACGCGGTTTTTACGCGCAATTTAAAACTTTATACCTGCCCGGTAAATTGGTTTATATTACCCCAAATTTTTTATATATTAATTTAATGTTTTCGTTCGGGTTATTTTTTGCGGTATGGTTATAAAACCGGTCGGTAAATCCGTATTTAAAGAAATATACCCGGATATAAATTATACGGGCGCGTTAATTTTTTTACCTTTTTTACCGCTTTTTTTCGGAAATATCGCAATTTGCGATCGTAATTATAATTATTATTACAATTTTTTGGGGTTTAATACAAAAATTATAATTATTATTATAATGGAATTAATTAAATTATCCCGGATTTAACCGAATAGGGTTATAATTATATTGCGTTTACGTTAATAAAAACCTACCTTCGTTATAATAGGATTAATCCTTTAATAATTGGGTAAATACGGACAGTTTTATCCAATTAAAATATATTTAAATAATATCTAATAATTTTAATTCGGCCAATATAAAATATTTTTACAATTATAATAATTATTACGTTTAGCGACGAATTTAAATATTGGTTTAATCGTTATAATTTTAAATTAATAATTATAAAATCGAATTGGTAATAGTTAGTAAATTGGTAATAAAAAAAAAAAAAAAGTTGGAAAAGGAAAAAAAGGAGATATTTATAATCGTGGCAAAATATAAAGCCTTTAATTATTTAAATAATATTTCCGGTAAAACGGTAAACCCGATTGGGTTTGGGCGTAATAACCGTTATAGTTTGTAAAAATAAAACTTTTTATTAATATAAAGGTTTATCCCGGAAACGGGCCTTTTTCCATTAAATTTACCCACGGTCGCCCAAACGTTTAAAACGTAAAATATTAAGTTAATATTATTTCGTTAAACGATTTTAATACCACCGTAATTTTTTTTACAAACGGTAAATTTATTTACGACGGGTATAACGATACGGGCCGCGGCTACGTAAAACCTATATAATATTCCGATTATTTATAATATCCGTTTAAAAAAAATAGGGCCGCGGCCACGTTAAGCCTATATAATATTCCAAATCCTCGAAATATACGTTTAAAACCGAAACGATCGGGCGGTTAATTTCGGCGGAAATAAGGCCCAATTTATTTAATATAATATTAATAATATAATAATATTCGTTCGCGTAAAAAATTCCGTAACCGTACCTAACCCTTTTACCCCCGTAATAATAAAAACGGTAAAAAAATTATTTTTATTTAAAAAATTGGATTTTTTTAAATAATATATAAAAAATTTAGCTTTTTTATCCCCGTAATAATAAGGACGGTAAATAAATTATTTTACCCAGGGCGTTGGATTTTTTTAAATGGGATATAAAAAATGGATTATAAACGAAATACGGGATAATTTCGCGTTATTATAAAATTATATATATAATAAAAATATAACGGGGTAAATATTATTTTTTGGAAATTATAAATAGGCTGGCGTTAACCTTTTTTGGGGTTTTTTTCGTATTTATATTTATTTATAAAAACGTAATAAAGTACGATTATATATATATAATTTATATAATTAATTGGCCGTTTTCCCGCAATTTTTATATTATTGCAAATACCGTAACGATTATTATAATCGGGTTATATTTTATTTTTTTATTGGGCCGTTAAAAAAATATTTTCGCCGTTATATAAAAATAACGTTCCAACGTTTTCGTATATATTTATATAAAAAATATAAAAAATATATATTAATTTTTATAAATATTTTTTCGTAGTACCAATATTAAAAAAACCGTTGGAAAATTTTTAAAAATTTGCCGTATTACCCGTAAATATGGTGGTAAATTGGGCTATTAGCGAAAAAAAATCGGGATTTTATACCCGTATTTTTACGGAATTATATTTGGTTTAATAATTCCGTTATCGATTTCGTATTATTAACGAATTCGTATATAATTATAATATTTATCGTTTAATCCGTTATCGTTTGCGCCGCTTTTTTCCGTTTTAATTATTTAATTAATTGGCCGGTTGCGAAAATTTTGTAATATTTATATCCCCGCGTTTTTTCGCCCGTTTTTATTGGATATAAAATTCGTAATTTTTTACGTTATATTCGTGGATTTTGGAAAATTTAATTAAAAAATAATCGCCGTATTATTTAAATTATAAATATAATTATATAATTGGGAAATATTTTAATAAATTTTTTTTCGTCCAGGCCTTATTGTAAAAATGGACGAATGTTTTGGCGAAAATGCCGGTTTTTGGTTATAATAACGCTAATTGCGAAGGTAGATTATATAGGCGTCGCGGGTTTGGAAATAACGTAATTATTACAAAATAGGTACTTTATTTTTCCAATTGTTGGAATATATAAGCTTTTTTAGAATTTCTTTTGGGTAATTTATACGGTTATTTTTTTACAAATAAAATTAATAAAACCCCGATATTATATTGGTAAACGTTATAATAATTTTTAAAATAATTTATTATATTGGGTAATATTATTTTTTATATAAAATCCAAAATAACGCGCCGAAAATAAAAAACGTTTGTAAAAATGTATATATTTGGTATTTACTATTTTAATTTTTTTTTATTAATTATATTTTGTAACGACTAATAAAAAAAATTTATGGTTTAAATATACCGAAAAGGCCGGTTTGGGGGGGTTTTACCGGTTATAGGCTATTATTTTCGTTTAAATTTAATTTAGGTATATTTCAGAAATTTATAGAAAAAATCGCGTTTATAAATACGTCGAAAAATCCAATTACGTGGTTTATAAATTATTACCATTTTTTCGTAATACCGCGGGCGTTTTGGCTGGTTTAATTGTAGGTTTTAACCTGGTTAAGTTATATTTCGCGGTTAAATTTTAAATATTAAAATACCAATAAAACGCAAAAAAATATGCGGTTTTTTTAAAATTGGACCCGCGTACGGCTTTTCCAAACTTTTACTATAGGTCCGCGGGGTCGTTTAATATTAACGTTCTATATTATATTACGCGTTTTACGTTTTATATATTTATATTTATACCCAAAAATAAGGTCGTAAATATAATTCGGATTTTGGATTCCGGTTTGGAAAAATCTTTATAAATTTTAATTTTATCGATTTTTGGTATAAATAAATCGTACCGAATAATAATATTAATAACGTTTCGCTTATTAAAACCTCGGGAAATAAGGTTTTTTATTAGGAATTGGCGTATTTAAATAATACGGTTTTTACTATTTATATATACGATAATTTTAGGGATTTGGAAGGCGGTTAATAGGGTAATATCCGCGGTTAAAAAAAGGAAACGTTTATAATTATTAACGAATAATTTACGTTCCAAACATTATATTATAATTTTTATATCGGACCTATTAAAGGAAATACGGATAAATTGCATTATTTTTTTATAATAAAATTGGTCGAAAATATAAGTTTTAATTTTTATTGTAAAAATTGCGGTATATTTAAATATAAATACGGTTTTTAATATAATTGTCCGAATTATACGTAATATAAAAAACGTTTTCCTAAAATTTTTTTATTATAAAATTATATAAAATTCGTTAATGGTAAATAACGCGATACGTTGGTGGAAAATGGAATTTTGTAAAAGTTTAAAAAATCGGTAATTGGTAATTTATTTTGGATTTAATAAAATATATATATATTCGTAAATAATATACGGATTTTAAAAATTATCGTATTATAAACGGTTAATTTTGGTAATTGGCCCGGAATATTTATATTTATATTTATTATAAATTGGTCGATTAATTTGGAATTGGCGGCGGGATACCGTTATATATTACGGAATTATTTTTCCCCCAATTTATTTAATAAAATAATTTAAATAATAATCGCGTTATTCCGAATAACGGATATGGTTTATAATATTAAACTTTTACCGTAACCCGTTTTCGCGAATAATATAACGTTTACTATGTAATAAAAAACGCGGTATATATAGTTAATTTAATCGTAATAAGGGATTCGCGGGGGAATATTGGGTAATATTTATATATTTAAAAAACGTATGGCAATTAAAAAAACAAATTTGTATTGGAATATTGGATTACCTAATATTTTGGTTTGTTTATATAATTCCGGAAAGGTATTAATAATAGTTAAACCGTGGTTCGAACCGGTAGCGAAATTGGGATCGTTTGGAATTACGTTAATTTGGTTTAAAAAAAAGGTATATACGGAGGAATATTTAGGTATAATATATATATAATTTCGTCGATATAACGAAAGGTTTGGGGGAATAATAATTTTTTTTTTTAAAGATTATACCGTATATACGCTATTATATCGCCCTACGAATTAAGGATAATAAATCCTTTTATTTATTAATAAATATTTTTATATATAAATATTACCCTCGTTTTTACGATTTTTTATATATTATTTTCGACGGGTTTTATATGGTTAAAAGAAAATAAAAGGTTAATATCGAGATTATTAACGGTTTAAAAAACACCAACCTCCATTTAAAAATAATAGGAGGCCTATATTAAATTTTTAATCGAACGGAAATATCGTAAATTTTTCAATTTAAGGTAAAAACCCTGCTAATTCCTATTTTTAACGATATATTTAATTATTTTTATTATACGTTATCGCGAAGTTATTACGCAATAAAACTGTTTAAAATGGCGAAATTACTTCCACTTAAACCCAAAATAAACAAGTTGTCCTTAAACCTAAACCAAAGTAATTTTTGGTTAAACCCACAGGTATAAGCAAAGCTACGAATTAAGCCACGGCTTAATTAGTAGAGCTCGCGTTTAGGAATAAGCCTTGAGACTATTCCATGGTATAATCTCTTCGATCCGGATTGCCGGAAGTGCGGGGTAGAACCACGTGACCGGTTCTGCCACGCAGGGCTGGCTGGAACCGTTCACCTGGATTACTTATTGCACTTATTGCACTTATAAGAAAATGCGATAATACCGGGAATCGAACTTATGCACTTTATATTATTGTTATATTTATTATTATATGAATTATACCACTAAGCTATATTACTTATTTGTCTTATTTGCTTTATTGTAAAAAAGACGTAATATTTAAAGTTTTGTGCGTGTATGCGTTTTATTTATTTATTTTGTTTATTTATTTATTTTGGGTATAGGGTAGCCTTATAAAATCGGCTCCTATTAACAAATTTAAATAGTTTTTAAAATCGTTTGGGCGACCTTTTTAATAATTAATTAATAAAAATTAACGATTTTATTGGCCCGTATATATGGATAATAGACCGCCCAAACGTTGGATTTACGATAATTTCGTCGATTTTTAATAAATTTGTACCAACGGGTTCGTCGTTTTGGGTTACGGTTATATAATGGTAAAATACCACGCAAATGGTTTAAATAATTTATTGGGTTAAAAATATGGTTATATAATAATATATATAAAAAAGGGGCTTTTTTAATATTAAAAAAATATATTACGAACGTGGTTCCGGTTTTATTTAATTAACGTTTTTATTAATAATAATAACAGCTATTTTTAACCTATTACCATTATAAATACGGCCCTTTTTCCTATTTAAATTACCACAAAAATACGTAATTTAAATTACGTATTTTTATAGTAATCCAAATAGGAAATCTACGTATTATATAACGGTTTTTGCTAATTTTCGAAAAAAATATATAATACTATTGCAAAGAAATCCGGCCTGTGGCCTTTAGGTTTTATTAACGCCGGATTTACGGCGTAAAAGAGGGTGAAACCCATTTTTCCTGCTCCTTTTGGTAAGATTAACAAAAAAAAATCGTTGTTATGGACGAGAAGATTACACCCTTAGTTTAGGTTTAAGGACAATTTGTTTATTTTGGGCTTAAGTGGAGGTAATTTCTAGTTTCAGGGCTTATCCCTAAACCGCGAGTTCCACAATTAAACCGTGGCTTAATTCGTGGCTTTGTTTTGTACCTGTGGGTCCAACCAAAAATCACTCTGGTTCAGGTCTAAAAACAATTTGTTCATTTTCGTCGCAAATGGAGGTAATTTCGCCAATTCGGCGACCGACATTCCGTTATAATTAATTAAATAAAAATCGTAAAAATAAACGGTTTGTACGGTAAATATAATAATTAACGAAATAATTAATAACGATTTAATTTATATTTTTAATCGTTATATTGGTTAAATTGGAATATGGGTGGCTTTAATTCGCAAATGGAGGTTGGATTTTTAAAAAAAATTGGAATTTTTCGATTTTTTTTAATTATATTTTTATTTTTAAATATAATTTAAAAAGTTTTGTACGTGGAAGGTAAAATATACGTATATACTATATATATAAGTTTTTATTAATATATTACGTAATATAAAGTGTTAAATATTCGAATAGGTAAAATATTAAATATTTTTAATAAATTTTACAATCGAAATAGGTTTATATTTTTACCAATTTTAACAATATTAAAACCAACATTTTAGCGATTATATAACCAGTAAAAACAAACGTCCACGTGATTTTTTTTTGTAAATATTACTAAAATTGCGTATTTTATATATAAATTTAATAAAATTTATATATTTTTAAATTTTATTTTATATTTATTTTAAATAAAATAAAAAAATAAAAGTTATTTTATTTTTATATAGAATTAATATAAAGGTTTATTATATCGAAATTTCTTATTATAAAACCTTTTATTAATAAATATATCAATTATTAAATACTTATATAAAATATTAAATTTAACGTATATTTATAAAAATAAAAAAATAACGAGCGATAATTTGGAAAAAAAAATTATACGTGGGTATTAATATAATTATATTTATTATTATATAAATATAAAAAATTTATATATATTATTATTTATATATAAATTTTTAAATAGGGCGTTAAAAATAATAATATTATTATTTAATTTTATTTTTATTTTTATATAACGTAAATAAATATAAGGTTTAAACCATTAAAAAGCCCTAATTCCAAATTTTATACCGATATTTTGATTATATTTTTACGATTTTTATTTAATTAAATATTTGTAAATAAAAAATACACAGTTAAAAAACTGTATCGCCGTTGCGCATACAGTGCGTGCACGGTGCGTATACTGTGCGATAACCTCCATTTGCGGCGATAATCAACAACATGTCCTCAGACTAAAACGGGCGCGATCTTTTCGGCCAATTTGATTGGTCGAAAAGCCGTGTGGCTAAAAGGTACATGGAGCGTCCGGTCCACCACTGCGAAGCAGGGGTGGTCTAGTCTGAGCACTGAGACTAAACCACACCATTTATTACACCCACTTACCGCAATACTTACCACCTACCACCTACCGTAATACCTACCATCTACCACCTACCGCAATACCTACCACCTACCGCACCATTTACCCTTTGAAAATTTTGCCAATTGAATCAAATCACGTGACCGCCCTAATTTTAACCCTTGATTTTGATTTTAATCCCTGTCGGCCAGGCCCGCTGTTGTTGATTCATGCATTCTGTCCAATTTAGCCGAAAACCCCACCCAAAAAGTACCCAGTGCAGACATCTGCTGTGTGGATCAAAAAAAGGGTGCTGGCTAAGGAATCGTGGGTGATCTTTAACGTGGCCCAAAATCAATTATTGTTTAACCCCGTAAGAAAGGCAAAGGTCAAAGCGTTATTAGGTTTCCACATTTACGCTTATACGACTGACTAATCAACGCATCAGGTCGCAATAATGGAACATAGTATCGCTATCACTGGGAACTCTTTGACGCTTTATTTCGGGGCCACACGCAGCCAAATTGTTGTGCGCCGCACGTTTAGTTGAACATTCAACGCTAAATGTAAAGTTTCGTGCCCATTCATCGATGGGAACACGCGATGGGTGGTTACGGGTACCGACATGGCTAAAGAGGGCCCGGAATGTGAAATAAAAGAGAAAAAGTATTGAAATACCACGGGTGCAGGCAAAAAAAACCACCCCTTGCCACCGTATATGTATACGTGGGCCTTCACCGACCTAACTGTCCGCGGGGAGCTTCGGGTACCTACCGCATAATAAACTTATTCTTCTTGCAAATAACTATTCCCCAAATCGGGAATACCGACAAGGTCCACAACGCTGTGCTAACTGTTCAGGGATGGGGATTTTTACCCCTACCACCATAGTATACCAAGTAAATAATTTTAATACAATGTCCCATGGGTTTCCGAGCCTTGTCTCGGATTTTAGCACCGAGGTTGGGTATAAATAAACGGATCTTATTAACGGGATTGTTGCATTTTATGGCATTTTATGGCATTTTATGCTTTCGTGTATAACATTGTATAAGGGCCATATGGAGCGCAAGCATACCCATGATAGCCGGCAATGGTAGAAAACAAGGACCCACATGAGTATAATGAGAATGCACGCTCGTTTGGTTATCCTTTCGACGCATGTTGCAGGTTTAGCCATGTTCAAATAATGAAGCAGTGGATGGAAGTTTTGCCACCTGAATTATCGTAACCAAATGCCCAAATGCCCAAACGCCAATGAAATCCATCATGTTGGGAAATATTTAGTCGCAGTGCCCTACCCAGTTAAACTCGGCACTGAAACCATTGACGGCGCGCGCATATTGACGGCGGATAAGTGACGACAATTCCGCGCCACATCCATGAACTCATCTCGAATCCGTAGTTTGCACTGTCGTCTACTTAGCCAGAGCCGGAGATAGTCCAAACCTGTATGAAACTCGATACAAAGTAAACTAGAAGAGATATATTGCCATAACTGTGGCCTTTTTTGTCGAACGCTCAAGCTGCTATCCAACACGCAGAAGTATATTTTCCATTGGACGATACCCACCATGCCAAGTTTATGCAGCTGACTGACAGCCTGTCTAGTGGCTGCAATGGCCGAAAATGGGGTGTCGATCAGACATTTTTGGCGGCGATAAGATTTCCGGGTGGCTGCGTCCAAAATCCCGACTGATCTGGGGGTTCGTTTGGATCCATCAGCCAGCAATTCAGTATGCGTCGCGGAGGCGGGAGGGACCAGATGGGAGAGATCTGACAAGAAACAGGGAGGTTTGCATCGCAGGCTTGCGGGTCTCATGCTCCCCAGTCCGACATCCTGAAGGCCTTGCGCAACATTGAAGCGGAAGAGTCTCTTCTCTTCTCGCAGTAATGCAGTCTCCATCTTTGGCTTAAACCTTCTGCGGTCTATTCAGTCTCGGTCGCGATTGTCACGCGTGTGCCCAAGACGAGCTTATCTAAATGGCCCACCCACTATAATCTTGTCGCCTAGGTTGCCTGTCCCAATAGAAACTTAAAATATGACTAACAGATTCGAATCGCCGTTTTTGTAGCACCAGAAGTCCATGGCCTCTCGGTCTACTTGCTCGACTGGGCTGTTTGCTCCTAACGGTCGATCGCAGTCATGAAGTCAAAGACAATTAGAATTTTGGACTTGACATGCAACAAGGGCGGAGGATAGTCTCATGGGTAACCTAATGAGCTATAATGTCACGCGGGCCATTGCCTTTGTTCGCTACTCGTAAATTTCTTGCATTGAAATCGACCCTGGCTGCTGCTTACATGCAGTTGAAAAGTTAAATCCTTTGGCTCCCTTCATCATTCTCAAATGCCTCTCAAGTGAAGTCGTCATTTGCCCAATGAATTATTGCGCAAAGATTGACGATACATTTGGCACTCCAACCACCGCCTCCCTCATCTGTTCATCTCTCTCCACCGCTCTGGTTGCTCACGCTCGAAACCTCTTGCTCACGCTCGAAACCTCTTGCTCACGCTCGAAACCTCTTGCTCACGCTCGAAACCTCTTGCTCACGCTCGAAACCTCTTGCTCAAGGCTCCTTTCTTGGTGCCGCTGTTTCCGCCGGAAGCACCCGTGGGAGGCATGTTCAACTGCTTACGAGAAGTATCACTACCTGGTTGGACCTTGGTACGGCTGCCGATAGCAGCAGTGGCGGGAGTGAGCTGACCATCGGTCTGAGTAAGTGGCGCGATAGCACCGCTCTTAGCTGGAGCAATCTTGGCCCCGGCTCCGCTGGCTTCAGTCGTGCCTTTGTTCCCCCTAGAACTTCCCTTCGTCATCCCGGCCATCCTGGTTGCAGGCTCCCTACCTGCGGCCAAACCGGCAGGATTTGTCTTCACGCCAGTATTTCCGGTCTGGGCTCTCCCCGCTGTCGAAGGCCTCCTTGAGAGAGTGCAAAAGCCCCCAGCTCCACGCTTGGTTAGTTAATGCAGGGGACATGTGGGATCAACATGGTCGAATTGTAAGGCTTCCCATCTGCCGATTGTGGGATTTCCCTGGACGATAACATGAGTGGGCGCATTGTAGCCTATGGTTGCGAGGAGCTGTTTGCAACCATGGTTTTCATCTCCGTCCTCGTGGCAGTTAGGGTCATGCGGGTCACAAGGCGCCTCGACTCTACCAAAACTTGAAAATGCGACGAACTTGGTCTTTGATGGCTCCGGCCACTTGAACTCTTGGGAGCCTTGTGACCTTTGGTGCTCGTCAAACAGCCGGACCGCCGTCACTTCGGCGCATGTGCCGCCCCTGATATGCTCTCCCCCGAGCTGGTGCATCCAGTAATCGGGAGAATTCGCAATGAACCTTGGTGGGGGACCGGACGAGATAAGATCTGTTTTGAGGAAATAGTTCTTGCCTTGTCCTCCCCCCTTGACGGAGCTGCCAAAGTAGATGTAATCCCCGTAGCGCATTGCCGACATCATGCCGGGATACTTTCTTTTTTGGTTCTTTGTCAAGCTCCCCGTCACCTCGTCCATGGCCTTTACGGCGGCGAAGATGATTTCTCCATCAGTTAGGGTTGCACCCACGCCTGCTCCAAGCTTGATTGCAATCCCATAGGCTTTCCAGTCTGTTTCTGCACTTGGTACGTGCCTTACGAGATTTTCGGGAGGCGAGAGCTTTTTGAGCCCAAAGTCCTTCACTGCGAGTCCGAAGCTGCTCAAGGCCAGCACGACGGTGATTGAAAGTTGCATCTTTTATGTTTGGCTCTCAACGCCAAGTCAACCGTTCGTAAAAGTGTGAAAAGTATACGTTGTTAGCTGAAATAAGATAAAGGGATAGAAGTGTAACGAAACGGTGAAGAGGTAGGTAGGTAAGTAAGTGTTAAACAGTGAAGGCTGTAGCTGTGGTATGCTATTCGTAACAATTTCACTTGTAATGAAGGCCATTTTGGGCGGTTATATATCTCATTAGATTGCATTGTCTGCATTGGGACCCGGCGATCGAGTGTTTGTTGGAGGCTCTGATGAAATTTCTGACATCCTTACTAAGCTAAAAGGAGGAAAAACACTTTCTCAAAGACCCGCGCTTACTACTATATGCCCTGAGGTTACTTGCTTGAGCTTGCGAGTGGATATCTTTCCAAAGGCGCAGTACCTGGGCCATGTCAGTACGAGTCAAGGGCTGGATACGAAGCTGGGATAGCATACGACTCTACTTACAACTTTGCCAAATAGCCTCGCCGTTGTTTGGTTCACTATGGAGTCTCCCCACTGCAGTATGTAGTAATCATTCGGGTGCCGCCATAAAAATAGGGCTACGTTACAGATCGATCACCCACGGTTCCTTAGCCAGCTTTTTTTGTAATCCATACTGCAGATATCTACCATAGTACACTAGGAACTTTTTGGGTGGCGTTTTCGGTCAGGCTGGACAATGCATAAACTAATAACAGCGGACCTGGTCACAAACACAATAGGAATTAAAAGGATAAAGTTTGAAAACAACCACGGTAAAGCCGAAAAGATAGCAGTGGGTTTTGAAAGCGATTTAAGCGTTTTTTTTCAGTTTTTTTTTTTCTAAAAATAGGCCAAGTTTCGGTAAAGAATTGATTAAATGTATAATGCGGTGCGTGGTGCGGTAGATGGTGTAGTAGTTTGGAAGTTTGGAAATAGCTTTATATAACGGCTGGCCGGCGCGTGATTGGCCGAAAAAAAACGGGCTTACCGTTTTAGGCAAAATCTTTACTGCCTAGAACTAGTCTAATGGTAGAATTTGATCCACATGTATAATATGGGGTTAGACGGGGTTGGGTGGGCTTTTGGTGGGTAAAAGTTTTAACCCGTATTTATTCAATGGTCACGTTGTGTGGATCACAAAAAAGCGTTGGTTAAGAATCGTGGGTGATTTATAATGTAGCCCTAAAAATAGCTGTTACGACAGACAGACGATCCAGTAAAATTCAATTGTCCCCAACTTCTATCGTGTGTTTATTTTCTTAAAGCGGATATAAGAGTACAGAGAATTGGTCCGACAGTTGTAGGTCTTGCGATTGACATTTATTCTCTCTCTTCACCGCCCGCCATGATGTTAGGTGCCAAGCGTATCAACATCCTAGACCTTCCTGCTGAGGTCTTGTTTCACATTTTCTCGATCGTCAAATTCGATTCTCCTTTTGACCTTGACGGGCTGCACTACTTTGAGAACTTGACCCAAAACACGTCCGATATCAAAAGTCTGCGACTTGTATGCCGGACGTTTGCTTCTACTTGCAACCCTCTACTGTTACCAGTGGTGTCCTGTTCTCTTCTGGACCCTGAAGCTACCGACATCAACAAGTTGGAAAAAATCTCCCAAAATGGCGACTTCTCGTCCTCTGTCCGAGTGGTGCACGTTCGCCTCGGTTTTTATGATCCTGTCATTGCCGCCAGTCTAGGAAATCTCGCCCTTTATCTCTCTTGGGCCTGGGAAGAGTTTGTTACGGAACAACACGGCATTCCATTCGGTCGCGTCAGCAAAATCGTCCGAGGATGGACGTTAGAAAACCAAACCGACTATGAGAGTTTACAGATCCTCAGGCCAATATATAACGAATACAAGCGCCGTTACTTGCTCCAGCTGGAATTACACAGGTCTGGAAGCGCGCTCCGTCGCCTGGCACAGGCCATGGCCCGGATGCCCGCCGCGACTCGATTGGTACTTGACGACGAACAGCCCTGCGCATCATCGCGGCTGGGACCGCTCATGCTTGCTAGTCTGGGCAAAGCCTATGGCCCAAATTACGACGACCTGTCGTGTCTTGCAGCTCCTATGAGCTGGCTTGATTGCTGGCAGCTCAAGACCAAGTTCGACCGCTCTCCATTCGATGAGTGCAGGCCGCCGATCGATATACTCATCAACTTACCAGTTATGATCCACCGGGCCGGCATTAGACTGACAGGGTTTCGCGTACTTAATCTCCAGATTCCCAGTTACGTTCCAGCGTGGGATATGCTAGACAGAGCCGAGGAAATGGCCGATCCGGTTGATCTCGCCAAACCTGCCGAGCTTATCGAAGCGTGTCGTTCACTGAAAGTCCTCGAAATCACCCCAGAATACTGGCTGGGTGGCTGTATGCGATCCGGCGGAAAATACATGGCCGCTGCTCACAACCGGTCATGCTTCAGCTGGCCTGTCCGGGACCCGACGCGCAGGCTGCGGCCGTGGACCCTTTTCTTCGACATTGTGCGATGTATGCTCTCTGAGACCCTTCGGCAAATTCACCTGGACTCTCCGATCCTACCATTCAACCCGATCATAGAAGGCTTTTGGCCGCCGTCGCTCGACCTCCACTTCGAATTCGACTTTGGGCAAAGGATGTTCGCCGACCATCCCACCCCAGACCTTGAGGTTCTCCATCTTTCCAACACGGATATAGGTGTGCCATTTGGGCTGGGTGCTTTGTTACGAGGCGCGGGGCGGCTGCGTGAAGTGCGTCTTTCGGACGTGCAGGTTGGACCGCTTGCCAGCCTGGACGGACACCCTTCGGAAGATGGCTGGGCCTGGCTGATTCAAGTACTAAGGGAGGTGTTCCCTCGCATGTACCAGAACTGGTCGGCGACAGGTAGCAGTCGGTCGGATGTGGTACCGAGTGCAAATCTGGTCTTGCTGGAACATATCAGCTGGATGGAGTACACTGGGTCACCGACAAGGTTGGAGACACTTGCCAAGTCGCTTTTCGAGGACAAGCTAGACCATGGCTTCACTGCGGTGGAAAACTACATCAGGGGTGCGGCGGACATCAATCCTTTGGTGGAGGCGTACGAGAGGTATCCGGTGGATGATTGGGATAATTACAGTACATTTGCATTTTGAGCAGTATCCCCCGCACCCAAGGCCCCTATGGTACTATAAAGGTGGATAGA
This sequence comes from Pyricularia grisea, assembly GCF_004355905.1. NCBI lineage: Eukaryota > Fungi > Ascomycota > Sordariomycetes > Magnaporthales > Pyriculariaceae > Pyricularia > Pyricularia grisea. The sequence goes on along the minus strand of NC_044973.1, from coordinate 1,201,710 downwards.
TGTCCGGGAGCTTGAAGGATTGGTGAAGGGCCACCGAAAGCTACCGGCAGCAGATCGACCTAGGGGAATAGTAGGACCCATTTCCGAGAACAACCAGCGGAGGCAGGTGATGCGTCGAGAGTTGAAGCGTTCCGGTATCATATATGTAATGCGAGCTTCGCGCCCTGGATCAGGCCATGGCTTGCCGCTTGTTTCTCGGTCGCCGGTAGGGCGTCAACGAACTAGGCAATCCTAAAATAAAGTAATTAAACATGCTTATTTATGTCTTAGCCAAGGACTAAAGAGACATTTTTGTGCGGTAAACCGTCCCATGCGTCTGCCAACACCTCCCCACATGCCCGTCGATATGCGACGCCATCTATCCACTCTCCCCAGAGAACGACGTAAACGTCATGTTTTGGCAGTGAAGGCACAAACTTATTATTTTCTTCATTCCAAGGCCTTCTATAACATCGTAACTTGTATATAGCCACCAGGTCAATGGGAACACCTAGAGATACGTCGGATGGACTTGAAGGAAATTGATCCAAGAAGCCTTCGTTGTGCAGCTTGAGCGTACCAGCAACCTCCTTTTGACTGTTGACCAATCTTGCAATGTTGCCTTGTCCAGCCTGATAGCCCCAAAGCGTTACCTTGATAGTGTCGCAGAAGAGATATTCTGTCTGTTCTGGTATGGAAGGGAGGGTCATTTCATTTATTTCCGTTACAGGAAACGGATAGTGCGACTCGCCGGACTGGGGCCCAAATAGCATGGAATCGTACCTGTAACAGAATCCTTCGTATCCATCCACGTAAGGGATTGGCGCGCCTGTCAAACTATCTACGACTCCGGCGGCTTGACGTGTCCATCCCGGGAGCAAAGGCTTGGTCGCATCTCTATAACTCTCGGGATTCTCGAGCCGCGTTGAGCTAATCCTTTGTCTTCTTGGTGGTGGAGTTGTGGGCGATGGGCCTGTATTCCTAACATTCGATGATTGGTATTGTTTCGTCGACCCCATGAGCCAACCGCTGGAATCGCATCAACTCTGACAAGCCAAAAGGTACCTTCCCTCGCCAGGCGATCCATGACCAAGATGAGAGATACGATGGAGACAAGCAGTTCTCTGCGGATCTGATGGATCCGATACGATGATGCAGGTTGGTAGAAGGCCAGCTAGGTTGCCACCCGAGGACCCGTTCGAAGAACATGATAGGAATACCGTAGAGGAAGCCCCCCTCGAAAGAACGACTGAGAACTGACAACAATCCCGAGGCACCTGGAAGGGCATCTTCTTCACGCCGCAACCTCTTGCTGTTGCACATACGAATGATGTCCGAAAGACTGGGCAAACATGGAACGCCCGTCAAAATAAAGCTTAGATTTCCATCCGTCCTGGTGTCCGCTTTGACTCCATGCACGAGCTCCTCATGCCAGGTGCTACAAGAGCATTCCCAATGTATCTCTTTGCGGTTGAGGATTATACGACGTGGAGACCTGATAGGTCCATCCTCACTCGTAATAAGGAGTCTCACTGTTCCAAGTGAGATATGAAGTGTTCCTAACGAGGAGCTGTTCGTTTCCAAAAGTAACGGTTTTTTGTTTCAGCTTCCGCGGGCCAGACACACCCCGAAGCCCAAGCAAGCCAACGCTGGCGTCTTCATCCGTGGCAATGATGGTGACAACGGCAGAAGCATAGATGGCCCCAATCATCTTGAGCTCCTCTCGAGTGATTTTGGGATCGTGGTTTAAAACGCATAGCACGTCTACCCATGGATAAATCTCGCCAATGAAAGAAGTCAGGTATATCGCATGCTCGATGATGGGGGGGATGGGCCGAGCGATTTCTGGTTTGTCGAGGGCCAGACTTTCTTGAAGAGCATCCAGCATACCGGCATCGATATGCATCCCTTTGTATTTGCCGTACGGGTAGCTCAGCGCTACGTATCCCTGCGGCTGGTTACCTGGGACCAGACACCTTTTTCAACATCGACCAGCCATGCAGGCCGTGTATCCCATATTTTTATTGGGTTGTCGCACATCGTCCCATGCAATGTAAAACAGTCGTTTTTCCACTGCCTTGAAATTTCCAAATCAAGCCAAGATGATTCTGCGGTACGGATCTTGATCGGAAAAGAGCTTCCGGATATTGCTGCAAATCGTGCAGTCCAAGGGCGAGTGTGAGTACGGCGATACATTAGTATCATCATTTGATTTCTCCATTGATGCTATTTCCGACCGTGTTATAAGGATCATTATGACAACATATGAATTCCAGATAGGAATCGATAGCGGTATCACGACGTATGTTGCTTGAAGACGCAGGGTTGGCTGTTATGTCAATCTCTGTGCGGGGGAAGGAGGGGGTTGTCGCACCCACTTGCTGACGAGAAATCCGCTCGTAATAGCCAAAACTTGGAGATAAGCCTGCCGCCCATGTCTCCCACCTGCAATGCCGGAAGCGTGATGGAAAAGCGTCAGTGAATATTCCGATTGTGAATACCCGCTTCTGACACCTAGGATGGACCAAGTTTATATCGACCACGATTGCTGGTGAGAAACGGACATAATATTACAAAGGCACTTTAGTCGATTTGAGACAAGCGAGGGTGAAGCTTATGCAAACTCTGCATGGCCCACTTCAATTTTGGGCTTATTTGGACAATGTACAGTGAACAAAGGAATGAACTGATGCCGGACTCCAGATTCAAAAGTGAGCCCCCACGGCAAGCCAGTTATTATCCATACACAATGCATCATTGTAGTGCACTGCCATGGACTGCTTTTATTTTCCACCTCATCATACAGGGAACCGTCTCAATGGTTTTCCCCGGCCAAAAGCCAACCTCGATCAGCCCAACCCCGACCATCCTCGAGTTGGAGCCACGAGCAGGTTCCCAGCCCACGCCCTTCATTGATGTGGATGGCCTTGTCAAGAACAATATCGTTATCACCACGTCAAGCGGGCAGCTCAGCGCAATGACCGCATGCGGCTACGTAGATGGGGATTTGAAGAGTGTACGCGGTATTCCGCCTGGGTGGGACTGCCGCGTCGACCTACAAAACTCTTTCTTCGGCCTGTGCGAGACTAAAGTCACATCTGTGAAGGATTGCGGTTTTGTACACGCCTGCGTGGATTCATCCAAGTGCACTAGTGGTTGTGGCAATTTCGACCCTAAGTTTAGTTCAGGCTCCGGCTACCGCCAGATAACATGGTACGGCTGCATTCCCCCCTCCCCGTCGGTATTTCGCAGGCTCGTGCTTACATAACCGTGGGACACGATTACAGTGACAGCGACTCAAATATCCCCCACTGCTGGGATGTCGTGCTTGACGTCGCGCCAGAGTCGCAATATACCTGGCACGCCTGTGGCCCCTTTTCCAGCACTACACATACCTATTTGCTCACCACGACATCACCATCCGGTGCAAGCATAGTAGCCTCTAGCTCTTCGCAGACTACTCCGACCACGGCATTGGGGGGCAATTCGACAAGCGGCAACGATGCCGATAGTGGACAGGATGCGCAAAGCAACAATCGCGGGCAAAGCGATACAAACAACGCTGCCCCGATCGGCGTTATAGTGGGCGCATCGCTCGCCGGTCTTGTGGTACTTTGCTGCACGATTCTGTTGGCTTTGTGGATTGCCAAGAGGCGCGGCAGCAAGGATGCCAGCGCGGGTATGTCGGGTCTGAGCCGACAAAAGCAACGGAAACAATGTTCGCCCCAACAGTCGCCGGTCTCATGGCCCGGGTCTTACATGGAGTCCAAACAATTGGATGGCTCGTCGCGGCCGGTGGAAATTGGTCCCGGACAGCACTTGGATTTAACCAACTGTAGCGAGTTGCCAGCAGCGAGTACTTACGCGGAGATGGAAGCACCGGGGCAGAATAGATATCCAGAACACAACCCCGTTTTACAAGAAACTAGACCTTTGTAAGTATGTTTGAACATACGAACTTGGTCAGAAAATGATGAGTTCTCTCTGATTGTTATCAAAATTGATGACCAAGTAGAAGTAAGGAAACACTGTAAAGTTTTATCGGTTGAGTTGTTGTTTCTTGCAGAAAAAGAAGGAACTGTCTGTTCATAATTACGTTGCATTTGCGCATGCATTACTTATTGAGAGTCAACAGCGGGACAGGTCCATATAAAGGGTCTATCTCCGTTGCATGAACCTATAGCCTTACTTGGGTAACCTTTACTACGTTACCACTTCGATCAACAGAATAGGAAACAGTCGATACCAATTGCTTGGTTAGTCGGCTAATCCGTCATTGGGCTAGAGGCATCCGTTTTTCTATTCATATTAACTAGGGTTATTTATGAAGCCAATTTGTAATTTCTCAAATACGGAACACATATTATCAAGGCAAGATAGTCTGAATTGTTAGCTTTCTCAACCGACGTTTTGTTTGGGGCTAGCAATAAAGGTATTGTAACAGCTTTAAATACCGGTTGGAGCGTTGCGATTTAAACCCCCTGAAACCTTTACTACCTGGGCTATATCGCTAGCCAACTTGTTCTGAACCGCTATTTCAACGGAACCGGGGAAAGAGTCCTACACACCTCCCCCTGGATGAATATACCAGCGAGAACTGGCCGATTTTGTTTAAATAAATCGAAAGTCCGCAAACCGGGGATAAACACAAGTAAAATACCTGATAATGTTTGTTCGCGGGCAGACATGCGTGTGGGTAGATCACGTGTGGTAACACGTGATCTTAGAACACGTAGCAAGGATTTTAACGGATCTTTGCAGGATTGTAAATAGTTACAAAACGATAAATAGCATGTATAAAAATACCGTTTATTTGTTATATTGTTTTTACCGATCGCAGCGATCATTTTATTCCTATTAATACTAATTAATATTATTAATATAGGCAATACAAATAAGCTAAATAAAGGTATTCGAATTATTAATTTTTTTAATTAACGTTATATTTGGGGTTAGCAACGAAAAATATTGTAATAATTACAAATACCGTATATTAACGTATTTAGGATTTGTAAATTATTATTACGTAAATTTTTAAAAATACCGGTTAAATTATTATAGTTTAAATTTTTTGGAATTTTTACCATCCGGGTTATACCGCTAGCCAAACCCCTATTCCGAACCGTTATTTTAAACGAAAAACGGCGTTATATCGGATATTAATACGATAAACCCAAATATACCGCTTATACCATTTACAATACCGAAAATATTCGAAAACCTTAACGAAAACGAATTTTTAAATCGTATATTTAGAAAATTGGGGATTTGTTCCAATAATTAAAAAAAATCGATATAAAAACGTTAAAAGCCGGGTTAGAAAATTTATCCGAATATTTAAACTAAATAATAATTACGTAAAAAAACGTATAAATTATTAAAATAATTTGCGATTTTGAAAAATTTATAATATTTAAAAAAGGTAACCGGTTATTGGAATATTATATCGAAAAATTTAAAGGTTGGAAAAAAGAAAATTTTAATAAATATAATAAAAGGTTTATACGAATTTTAAAGGATTATTTACAAAATTATAAAATTATAATACCAGGTCGAAAATACGGAAAAATAGGCCGAAAATTAATAAATATTATAAAAATTGTAAAAAAAAAACCGCAAACGGTAATTACGTAAAACCGTAATTTTAACGAGCCTTTAATTAAAAAAATAAAAAATCGTATTTTATTATTTATTAATTTATAGCCCGTATATTTTACGCCTAAAATAAATTTTTAGGGGCCCGACCTAAAATTACGGTTATTACCCAATATATAATACGATTATACCCATTATTTATTTACCGTTCCCGGGAAATAACCGTTTGGTAATATAAGGCCGTTTAACGAAAAATATAAAAAAAATTTTTAAAATAAACGGATAAATATTTAAAAAAAATAATTAATTATATACGAAACCTTTTAAACGTATAATTATTATATTACGGTATAAAATATTATTATATATAAACGTTTGTTATTTATTTAAATACCCAATTAAACGTTTCCGTTTACCACGTTAAAAATTTTTTTACAAATTTAGAAAAAAAATAATAATTATTTAAAAAATTTATACGATTTTTTGGATAAAAAAATATTTAATTTTACAAATATTTACCAAATAATATAAAGCGAAATTTTCCAAATATACGCCGTATTTCGGTAAATTTTAAAAAAAAAATTAACGATTATTTCCGGATATATATAAATAAAAATAAAATTTTTAAAAATATATATTTACGTTTAAAAAAAAAGTTCGATACCGATTTTATCCGCCAATAATATTATTTAAATTGGAATTTAATTACGTTTTATTCCGTAAAAAATAAACCCGAAAATATAAATAAAACCCCAAAATAAATTTTGGAATTTTTTTTCGATAAATTATAACGGTATTAAAAAATTATAAAATTAAATTATTAATTTAAATACCAATTTGTTAATAATATAATACGGATTATATAAAAAATACCAAAATTAAAATTAACATTTGTAAATACGAAAAAAAAATCGTACGAAAAGTTTTACAATTAATTACGCCGGTTTATAATTATCGAAAATAAATTATAAACCAGCGGCCAATATTTTGTTAATCGCAAATACTATATAATAGTTCGAAACGAACGGCCATTATACCGTAAATAATTGGATCTAAAAATTCGAACGAAATTAGGGATTAAACCCCAGGGAAAAAGGGTATAAAAAAAGGGAGGATATTATATTTATAAAAAAAAAATTACAAATTATAAAAATATATTAAAAAGGAATAACGCGTTGAAAAAAAGCGCTGGAAACGCGAATAAAAAAATTATGGCCAAAATATACGAGATTATAAAACGTTTTTGCAAATCGCGGAGGGATTTAACGAAAATTTGGGTAATAGTAATTTAAAAATATTAAAGGGTTATTTAATAAAATTTATAAACGAAAAATCTATTATAATTAGCTATTATATAATAATATAGGGTATAAAATTTTTAATAAACGAATTTTTTAAATATAGGTTTAACGTTATATAAAAACAGGAAATAACGTAATTAATTAATCGTTTAAATTATATATTTATACAAACCAATATAAAATGGGAAAATTCTTTACCAAATACCGGCGCGGTTAAATATTTAACGGTAAAATTTAGGCAATTTATAATATTATAACGATATAAAATAAACCTGTATATAAATTAATAACGTATTGGAAAAATATATATACGTTTTAACCAAAATGGCGTGGTAATATCGGTGGGGATTGCCGATATATTTACCTTTATAGGGATAATTACGTTTTATATTATAAAAATAAATATACCGTTTTTAATATTGTTAAAAAATATGGATAAATTGTAGGCTTATTATAATAATGTCCGAAACGAAATTATTTACGGTAACGGTAAGCGAATATTTATGGAACGGAAAAAAAAGCACCCCTGGTTTTATTTGGATAATACCGCGTAAAGGATTATATTTTTTACCGATTTTAAAATTACGGGAGCGTTTTTAACGGAAAAAAAGCTGCGGCGAATTTATAAACGTTTTAAATACCCTTTTATTAATAAATTTTAACGCTTATTATAACGTATAAACGAAAACGCGGATTTTAAAACAATTTAAATAATTAATAAGGTATGCTATTTTTACCAGAAAAAAGGAAAATTACCGTAACGTTTTAAATTTGCCCTAAAAAAGGATATTGTAACGGATTCGTGCTAAATATACGTATTATATAACGTGTTAAAACGACGGGAATATACGTAACCCTCCTTTATATAAACACCCTCCCAATACGAATAAACAACGGTTTTATACCTTTATCCTTTAATTTTAATAATAATTCCATTTAGGAATTTAACAATTACAAGGCCGTTGGTTTACCCCTTTATATTTATTAAAATTCGTTTTTTTTTCGATTATTTATAAATTTACCACCAATAGTTAAAAATACCGTCCCAATAATAAGAATTACCTTTTAAAAAATATGGCGGATAATTAACGAATTACAAAAAAAAATCCAATTCCTTTAATCGGATATTCCAATAACGTTAACCGCGGCCGAAGCCCTTTAAATTACATTACCGTTTCGACGGAAACTTTTTCGGAACCCCCCATTGTACGATAATTTACTAACGTTATTTACGGTTTAACGTTATATTATAAAATATAAATTACGGCGGGACGCGGATTTTATCGGTAATTACCGAAATTAATACAAATATTTTTAAACAAATTTAAAATTTACCGTCCAAAAAATCGTCCGTTTTTATTACGAAATCGGCGGTAAAAATAAAATTTATAATTACGTCGATTTTTTGGAATATTTGGAACGTATATACGATAATTTTTATAAACGTACCCAAATTTTCGCCAAATTTAAATCGTTAAAAATAAAATTAAACCAATTTTTCGCCCAATTTATTATAATTTTCGAAAAAATTTTAATAACGGCGGGCGGATTTTTTTAATCGGATAAAATACGGATAAATTTTTTACGTTTTAAAATTTTGGCCCAAATTAAAAAAATATACGTAAAACGGAATACCGTAAATAATTTATATTTCGACGCGGTAGTAATTTATCGCCAAATGGCCCAAAATTTAAAGGTTTTCGATTTGGAAAAACGGTATAATTAATACCGCATTTAAATAATTATAATTTTAAAGTTTATAAACGACGGAAATATTTTAATAACGGACGTTAACGTTTTAAAAATAAATAAATATAATTTGCCCAAAAATAAACGCCGATACGGACGTTTTCCGGTTCCAACGACGACGGGGGGCGAAATAAAATAACGCGTTTTTTGGGTTTTATAAAAGGAATATTAACGTCGGCGTAAATTAAAAACGTATTTCCGTTACGGAAATGTTATTTACCAGATAATAAATTATAGGTTTGTAACGGTATTACGTCCAAATACGACGGTTACCGCAATATTATTTAAAAATTTTTAACAAAAAAACAAATAATTTTTAATACGAAATTTAATTAGGGGTTTAAACCGGGTAATACGAAAAAAATAAAAGCCGTAAAAACGGTAAAAATAATAACCGACGGCGGCGAAAAAAAAATTTACTAAATTATAAATAATTTATTTTTTTTTATCCCCGTTTTTTTAAATAATTTACAATTCGTTAATATATAAATAAATTTAAATTACAAATATTACGCGGCGATAAACGAAAAATGCGCGGTTCGGTTACGGGTTAATAAATTTCCGTTACCTACCCCGCGTTAATTAGGTACCGTATTAAATCGCGTATTTTTAATAATATGGAAAATTACAAAATACAAAATAAACGTAAACAAATAGGTAATACCGATATTATTTTATATTATTTTAGGTTTAATCCGGAACGTAATATTGGGTTTTTTTTGGATAATATATAAAAGGATTTTTTTCGAAACCGATTATAATAAATTTCGTATTGGGATAATAAAGGAAATATTAATCCGTAAATTATTAACGCGACGGATTTAAAATAAATTTACCGTAATTATTGGTAACGTATTTTTAACGGCCTATAAAAAAGTAAAACGGAATATCCCCGGATAAATAAAATTTATAACGATTTTTTTAAGTAAAATAACCCAAATTTTAAAAATAAATATTATTACCACGGGTAATTTCGGACCGACCGAATTATTTAAAAAATTGGCCGGTTTCGAAAACCTATTCGACCAAATTAAAACGTCCAAATTCCCCCTATATAAAAGGTAATTTAACTATTATATTTAATTACGAAAGGACGATTAAAAACGTATTCCGGTATTATTTTGGGGACGGTTATATTATATATTTAAAAATTAATTATTAAAATTACGGAAATAATTGGTAAATATAATAAATAAAAATTAAATTTGAACAAATTTTTTTTCGGCGGCGGTATTAATATTAATAATCCGTAAAACGTCGGGAAAATAGCGTTTTTACGTTAATTACCGAATATTTAATAATATTATAATATAGGACCGTTACCCGTTACTATTAATTAAAAAAATAATTCGTTTTTTAATAAAAATTAAATAATTTATAAAAATAAATATACGCGCCGTTTTTAATTTTAACGGATTATAAAATATTGGAATATTTTTCCAAATTAAAAAAAATATCCGAAAAATAAATACGATGGGCAAAAATATTCGCCAAATTCCATTATTATTTTCGTTTCCGTTTTAAATAATTAACGATAATTTCCGACGCGTTTATTAGGAAAAAATAAAATAAATATTATAAATTAAAATTAATTATCGTATTACGTTTTTTTTACCCGGTAATAATATTAATACCAAATTAAACCAGCCCCCGGATTTAAACTAATATATTATTTATTACCCCGTTTCCGTAACCGCATTTGGCCGTTTTTTAGTAAAAAACGTTACGGAAAAATTATATATACCACGTACGTTTAAAAACGGTTAATAACGACGCGCGATATTTCCCCCCAAAAACCGAAACGAAAACGCAAATTATAAATTACGCGGTTAACGCGTTAAATATATTTTTATACCGGAAATATTTATAATTACCAAATTGGGAATTTTTAATTACCGTTATTTTTTAAAAAACCTATAAATCCTTTATTATAAATTATATAAGCCGGAATAATATTTTCGCCGTTTTAATAAAAAATTACCATTAGGACGGAATAGTAAAATATATAAAATAATTCGTCCGTAATTATAATATATACCGAAAATTAAAATTTTCCCAATATTTTCGACAAAAATTATTACAATTTTTACCAACGCCGGACAAATATTAAAAATAAATTTTTATAAATTTTATAACGGATTTATCCGAATACGATAAAACCGCCCCCCGGTATTTAATAATTATAACCGATAAATTATCCAAATACGTATAATTAAAAATAATATATTCGATAAAAATAAAAAATTACGTAATAAAATTTAAAACGGTATAATAATAATTCCGGGGTTTTTCCGACCAAATTATTTTAAATAGGGGGGTAAATTAAATGGGCGGATTTTAAACGGAATTATATAAATAAATAAAAATTTAATAATTATTTTTTACAATATATTACCCCGAAACCGATAACGGTATAAAACGAACGAATTAAAAAATATAATATTATTTATAAATTTACGTAACGTTCGACCAAAAAAATTGGCCTAAATATTTAAACGTAATCCAATTAACTTTTAATAATAGAAATTTTTTAATTACGAATATTAGCCCGAATAAATTATTATTAAAATTTAATATTAAAGCTATTCCGTTCCAGTAACCCCCGTCGCCCGCCTTTTTTACGAACTTAAAAAGACGCGCGACCCATTTTATCGAATATTTACGCCAAAATACAAATATCGCCCAAATTACCATAATATATATATAATAACGATAAAAAATTAAAACGAATTCGTTTTAACGTTTAATAAAAATATTTAAAATAAACGATAAAATATATTTTAATTTCCGTAATATTCGTAATAACCGCCCGTACCGTAAATTCGATTACGTTTATAAAAAATATATAATAATCGCGGTATTTACGTTATTAATAATTACGTTAAACGTACCGGGGGGTATTTACCCGATTTTTTACGTAAAATTGGTCGAACGCGCAATTACCGACCCGTTTTTTTTTTAATTACGTATTAATATTAAACCGGGGCCGGTAATAACGGCGGACGAAAAAAAAAAAAATAAAAAAGGCGAATGGGAAATAGAAAAAATTTTATCCGTAAAAAACCGCAGGGGAAAAAGCTACGGCCGTATAATATTAATTAAATAAATAAATTATAATAATTTTATATAAAAATCCCTAAAATATTTCGAAAACGTACAAATTATTAACCGATTAAAAATATAATAGGGCGATATATATATAAATAACGGTCCGGGGGGTAAATAATTCCGATAAATTATTATAAAAAGTTAAAAAATTTAAAAATATATTTATAATATTAAAATTACACGGATTATACGTTTCGTAATATAAATATTAAAAAAAATAAAAAAAATTTTAAACTTTTAACGGGGCGAATATATATTATATTGGCCCGAAAACCGGGGAAAATCCCTTATTAAAAATTGGCGATAATATAAAAACGTACGAAACGTAATAAAAAAATAAATTCCACCTATTTATTTATTTACGGGACGGAAAAAAACCCATTTATTTATCCGGTAATTAAATTATTATAAAAACCCTATTACGGGTATATATTAACGACGGCCGTATTCGTCCATTTTTCGGTTTAATTTCCGGTTATTTAAATAATAATCCGGAAATAAATTAAATTTAAAATTATCCAAAGGATTATTTTAAAAAAAACCCGTTTTCGGGGCGGGAATTTGTTAAAAATAAAAAAAAACCGCGGTAAAACGGTTACGGAAAACGTTAAATTAATTATAAAAACCGCGATAATAAAAATCGCCGAATACGTTAATATTAGGACGGCGGAAAAAAATACGGCCAAAATCGCTTTTAACGGATTTGGAAATTTTAATATAACGGTAACGTTAAAAAAAATCGCGGAAACGGATTAACGAACGCGAAACGGATTATAATTACCGGATAAAAACCGGCGTTTAATTTTATTATTAAATAACGGCGAAAACGAAAATAATTACGTTAATTTCGCGTTGGACGGCGATAATTTTACGCGCGTAACGCGCGTATATTTGAAAAATTTCGAAATGGCGTTATTAATTATATTTTTAAATATTAATATATTAACGCGGCGAAATAAAAATTAAAAAAAAACGGAATTTATTTCGAAATAATTTTTACCCTGGGTAAATTTACGGGTAAATTATTACGTAATTTTATTATTACCGTTATTATTATAAATAATAATTATATTATTATTATTACGGTTACCGTTTAAAACGGTTACGTTTTTAATATCGCGTAAACGATAATATTTTTTTAAATACGCCGCGTAAACGACGTAAAATTTATCCGTTATACGGACGCGACGGCCCAATTTTATAATACGGCTTCCTTTTTTTTCGCAAAATATAATAACGGCGGTAATATATTAATTGCAATATATAATTTTTTACAATTTATAAAATTTACGGCGGAAAAACGGGTTTTTGGCGTATAGGGATTTTTTATAATTGTAAACCGATTTTTTATTTTTACGGTATTTATTATAAACCGTACCGTTAAAACGGGGGGTATAATCGAAAATATTAATAATTTTCGCCGCGTTAATATATAAAAAATAAGGCGGAAATTATTATTTAAACGCAATAAACAATTTATCGTTAAAATTATTTTTAACGACGATTACGTTTATAATACGGCGGAGTTTTTATATAATATATTAACGGGAAAAAATAAACGGAAAAAAAATACCGGTATAAATTTATTACGGAAATATTAAAATTATTATAATTATCCAATAAACCGAAAAAACGTTAAAAAAATTTGCCCCTTTTTCCAAAAATACCGGTTATTATATTATTTAATTTGGTAATAAATATAACGCGATAAAAATAAACGGCGGTATAATAATAAATATAAACGAATAACGTATAAAAAATAGGTAAAAATTAAATTAAAACCGAAAAAAAAATTAACGACGAACCAAAAAATAAATTGCGAAAAACGAAACGTAACGGCGAAATTACGCGAAAATAAAAAATCGTAATTTAAAAAAAAAAAGTAATAAAAAGAAAATTAACCGAAAAAAAAACGAAAATACGGAAAAAATAAATAAAATAAAAAATTTATTCGCAATTATAATAATAAATAAAAAATACGAAAAAAAATAAATAACGGACGGGTAAATAAAAAAACCTGCTTATTATTAAACCGTAAACGGGGCGATAAAAAAAAATTCGCGCCCCGGATTAATCCAAAACGCGTTTAAATATAACCGCGAATTAAAAATAAAATAAAAACAAAATAAAAACGAAATAAAAACAAAATAAAAACGGAATAAAAAAAGGATAAAAGGGGTTTATAAAAAAAAAGGTACGCGAAAAAAAAGCGGGTAAAAAATACGGATTACGGTTTTAACCAATATTATAAAAATAATAACCCAAATAATTGGGCGAAACCGGTTAATATAATATTAAAATAAAAAAGGAGGTAATACGGATTACGGAACGCGATATTTTAAACCCGGGCCGACCCGCCCCGATTAATGAAGGCGTCCAAAAAAGCTATATAACGGATTTATGCTAAATATACGTATTATATAACGTATTAAAACGACGGGGATATACGTAACCTTCCCTTATATAAATATTTTCCCAATACGAACAAACAACGGTTTTATACCTTTACCTTTTAATTTTAATAATAACTCCATTTGGGAACCTAATAGTTACAGGGCCGTTGGCCTACCCCTTTACAAATATTAATTTTAATTACGAAATTATCGTTAATATTATATATTTAAATAGGCGGTTAATATTTTATATAATCGATACGAATATTATATTTTAATTAGTTTAATTTTTGGTTAATATATTAGTTAAAAAAACGTGGAAAGCGTTAAAATAATATTGGATCGATATTTATTTAGGTCCGCCAAACGTATTAACGTTCGACCTAGGGTTTAATTTCCGTATAATTAAATTTTACGTAAAAATACGCCTTTTAGGGATTATATATTATTAAATCTTTATAAAGGCGTATTGGGCTATGGGTAAAATCGAACGTTTTTATATACCCTTAAAAAAGGCGTATAAAATTATTGGGGTAAAATATAGTAACGATTATTTATAAGGAATTATTTTTTAAATAGCGGTAAAAGCGGTTAACGATATCGCCGGACCGAACGGGCTAATACCCACATTATTAGTTTTTAAAACCATGCTAAAAATAATTATAAATTTACCCCTAACGTTTACCCAGGTAAAATACGCGGAAATAATAGATAAAACCATAATTAAATTCCGAAAAATTATTATAAAAAGGAAATTAAATAACGCGTTAATTATTAAAAACGGGCCTAATATAAGGGATAAGCTACCGCGTATATTGGCGTTAGGTAATAAAATATTAATATACCGCGAAAAAAGGCAATTAAAATGGCTTTTATAAGGTTATTTTTATTACCGAAAATATAATATGGGTGGCGTTACCCAACGGCGATTTTAATTTTAAAAATACGTACGTTAAATTTTACTATAAATATTAAAAATAGCCGAACGATATATAGGGTAATTAGGCCGAATTTACGTATTTAAGGGAGGTTTAGCCACGGCGGAAAAGGCGCCCAAAAGCGGTATTAAAAACCCCGAAAGGATTTTTTAAACTAACGCCAAATCCTTTTATAAAAATACCTTTTATACCATAATAAATTATTTTTAAAAATAATTTTACAATTTATATGGCGATTAATTTAAAGGATTAGCGGCGTAATACCAAATAAAAACGACCTAAAATATATTACGACGAAACGTTTATATTAATTAAAAAAGCTTAATTTAAAAAATTAATTATTAAATATAGGGCCGAAAGGAAAATAATAACGTTAGGGGTTTTATTCGAATAATTAAATATAACGGAAATAAATATTTTGCTAAACGTAAAAATGTTCGAACCAATATACGGAAATAATATATATGGCCGGATTTTTGGTGTTAAAATGGTACGGGAAATTAAAAAAATAGCAGATCGCCCGTACGAAAAATTACATTTTATTATTTAAAGGTATAATAATAGCGAAAAAAAAAGCCTATTAATCCAAATGCTAATAATTATACGGTATAACCAACGATTAATTTTAACGATTATATTTATTATAATGGCGTAATTTGGCTACGTTTTTATAATTAAAAATATTAGCCAGGCGTATATCCAATTTAAAAGCCAATTCGTTAGGGACGTATTAATAAGGATCCCGAAAGAATTATTATATAAATATCCGCCGGGGATTTATTTTAAAGTTAATAAACCGTTATACGGGTTAATAAAATTAAAATTATATTGGTTTAATATTTATTAATATTATTATAAAAAACAATTAAATTATATAACGTTTAAATACGATTTTTGTTTTTTAATTACGAAAAGCGGTCCGTTTGGGCTAATAAGCCTACAAATAAACAATACGTTAAATTTGGGAGATTTCGAATTCGTTACGTACGAAAAAATAAAATTTTAAAAAATAGGACTATTAATAAAGCCGCAAAAAATATTGCAGGCGGAAAACGTTAAAAATTTTAACGGTTATAAAATAATATTGCGAAACGGCGATATATTAATATAATAAAAGGGATAAACAAATCGCTTGGAGTTGGTAAACGTGTAAACGCCAAATTGCAAATAATAATATATGGCCCAACGGGCCAAAAACGTATATATTTCTATTATTTACCAATCCGAAATTATATTCGATTTTTTAATAGCCGTATAAGCGGTTAACCCGTTAAATATATAAATCGAGGCGCTTAATAAACGATTATAATAATAAATTAAAAACCAGTAAAAAGGGTTAAAATATATTCCGTTATTTATAAAAATAGCGAAATTATACGTATTTGTAAACGGATCGTTCGCCAATTTAAAGGATTTAAATTTACAAATAAATTACGTAATTTTATATGGTAACGAAGTTAATTATAAAAACGAAAATAATTTTAAGGTATAGGGTAATATTATATATTGGTTTTTTACCAAATATAAACGCGTAATACGTAGCGTTTTGGTTAACGAAATTTACGGTATAATAAACGGTTTAAATATAGGTTTTATATTAACGCGTACGTTCCGAACGATTTATAAACGTAACGGTTTACCGCCTTTAAATTTTGTAATTTGTACAAATTCCAAATTATTATACGATTATTTAATATAATTTGGAATTATTGTAAAAAAAAAATTAATAATCGATATTATGGCGATTAAATAATCGTACGAAAGACGTAAAATTTAAAAAATCCGATGGATTAATAAATTAAATAATTTTGCAAACGTTATAACGAAAAAATACCCGAATAACGCGTTAAAAAGTTTAATATTAACGAATAAATTATAAATACGTATAAAAGGTTAAATATAACGTAGTTAATAAAAGAATGCGAAAAAGGGTTATAATATAAGGTATAATATAAATAAAATATAACGTATAAATTAATATTTACCTTTTAAAAAGGATACGAAAAATAACGATTTTTTAACCCCCAAAAAGGACCCGTAAGGAATAGTTAATAAATTAAAATAAGATTTTTACAAACCGTAAAACGGCCCGTTTGGCCTTTTTTTTCTTTTTTTCGGCCGATATAGCCGTTACGGCCACGCCATTACCCTTTTTTTTTCCTTCCAAATTTCCAATATTCCTTTAATAATAAGGCGTTATTTAATAATCGTTTGGAATATACGTTAATATTAAATAAAAAAGGAAAAAACGGTAAATATTATAATTTATAATTTTATCGTTTTTAATAATAACCGTCAAAAAACGGACGGCAGGAAAACGGGCGAAAACGGGGATTTTTTTGCAAAAATGCCCGGAAATATATTTGTAATACCGTTTAAAAAACGGGTTCGTTTTACGGTAAACCGCGAGGTTACCGGATTTTTATTTGCCCGTAAAAATAAAATATAAGCAATCCAAATAAAATTTCGGCCGGATTACGCCGGCGGCGGGGCGGGGGCGGGGGGCGGTAATAATAAAAACGCGTATTATATATAAATTATTAATTTTAAACGATTAAACGAAAAATAAATAAAAAAAAAAATACGTATATTTATTTTTGGTTTTAATAACCCGATTAATGGGCGTAACGGTAATAAATTTTTTATTTTTACGGGTATTGGTAACGGTAATAAATTTTTTATTTTTACGGGTACCGGTAGCGGTAATAAATTTTTTATTTTTACGGGTACCGGTAAAAATAATAACGGTAGGGGTAACGGTAAAGGTAACGGTAAGGGCGGGGATAATGGCGGCGGTAATAGTGGACGTAAAGGTTTTAAAACGGTTTAAAAATAAAAGGTACCGGGTAAAACCGGTAAACGTAAAATTATTAACGGCGCGAACCGCCAGGCCAAAAAATAATGGTTTAATTATTTTTTAATTTATATTAACGACGATATATTTACCAAATAATCGTTGGAAATAAATGGCCTATTTACAATAAATTTAATAAAACGTAAATTGGAAAGTTAAAACGAAAAAATTACAAATTAAAAAAAAACGGTTTATTTATAAACGGATTAAAAAAAAATCGGTAATTATTATAATATAAAATTTTTATTAAATTTTCGTATTATAATTGGTTATCTATAATAAATTAAACGTTCACGTAAATAAAAGGTTATTTTATTATTGTTAAAAAATAATAAAATCCCCTTTATTTATTAAAAAACGGTTAAAATAAAATATTCGTTTGCAACGTTAAAAAATTTTACGATTTTTTAAACGCGTTATTTTTTTTTTATTTATTTATTAATAATTATTTACGGGCTTAAGGGGTACGTATACTTGCAATTAATATAAAAGATAGCCTGTATTTATTCGCGGGTAGATATGCGTGTGGGTAAATTACGTGTGGTAATACGTAATTTTAAAATACGTAGCAGGGATTTTAACGGATTTTTGCAGGATTGTAAATAGTTACAAAACGATAGATAGTATGTATGAGAATACCGTTTATTTGTTATATTGTTTTTACCGATCGCAGCGATTACTCTATTCCTATCAACAGATAAAGTGTTATTATTGGGACAAACCAAGGGAGGTGCCTACCGGGGCCTACCAATTGACGTGTGGGTGCAGGGTACATTCGAGTACCTTACCCAGGAGTACATATATTCCGGGGTAGGTATGTATGCAGGTAACTAAAAACTATTAATAAAGGCTATTAGCTTTTGTTTTATAGGTTTTTTGACATGGATACGTACGCGTCAACCAATAAAAATACAAGATAGCCATTGACTGACAAAATGTGTAACGTACGTAATGTCTTCTTAACCAGGGCCTTTTTCGATTCAAACCACGTTGTTCTCGCAACCGATTTTTGGGATTGATGGAAATGTGTAACCCTGATCCGATAGCGTGTCTATTTTAGGGGGTTTGGGCTACAGGGCGTCGTTACAGAGGTATACTACATCGCAACTTTTGGGGAATTGTTGGGGACGCGCATACGCAAATTGATTTAAAAAAAAAAGAAATACTGTCAATGCTTGTCTATAATGACATTGCATTTACATATGCATTACTTATCTCTAGTCGACAGGCTGGTCGGCTTTTACCAAAGGGGTTTGTTTTTCCGGTATAGATTTAAAGCCTATTTTTGTAACCTTTACCATTTTGATCGACTGAATAGGAAGTATTTGATACCATTAACAGAAACACCAACAATGCACCTAGCCCCAGTTTGGGCTCCCTTGTGTAGTCATGTATTCCTGAAATGACGGTCTTCGTCAAGGATCATCATCAAACGTGAGGTAAGGCTGAGCCCTGTGTGTATGACCGTGGTGCTGGGGTAAGCTTCTTGGCTTGTCGTCCCGAAATTTTTAGTGCAACGTGCAACATGGTACAGAACGCAATCTTGGCCTGCTCCGCCAACAAGTGACGTTATGGCAAGCCAACCCACTATTTTTAACCGACTGACAAGTGTTAGCTCGCTGCGCAGCCGCCGGCGCCCACCGCCCGATTGGGAGTCCCCATCCTGAATGCGACCCAAACAGTACAAGCCACACAGTACAGCAAAGCTCTGCAAGGATGAGAGAAAAGGAAAAGGGGCGTGCGTGCATGGGGTCCTGGAGTTGGGGGAGGACCTTATTTCCCAAAATGGCACATCCATCATCCGATCGCCTCAGTGGATCAGCAACACATGGGACTGAGTCTGGACTTGTCAAAGTTGCAGCGCAGCCTTTTGAGGGTCCCATCCCCCCCAGGCCTCTTTCTTTGTCACAAGCACCGACAGACAAACTTGAAGTAGCACAAGATGATTTCTTCCGTGAGAAGCCGTAGGTTTTTGAACTATGCGGTTGCACTTAGTCTTTTCTTGACATTTTTGGCATATTACTCTCATCCAGCAACAAATGGCGACGACGACACCTTTGGTGCGCGACATGCACCGGCAGCCACCCAAAACCCGGCAAAACTCCGCGAGATGGTCAACCCTGACGCCATCGACAGCCCACCATCACCAGAGCTCGTCGAGTTCTGGAAGGCAGCTCTCGACGCCATGATGAAAGCAGCGCCACGCATCCCACCGATCAAGCTCAAGCAGAGTGTACCCGAGACAGATATAGATCCCAAATATGACCATGCTAAAGATCAAGCGCGAAGGGAGTTTGTCATCCTGTCCGAGTCGGACAAAGAGGTGCTCAAGTGGACGCATTCGCAAATGGTTCAGAGCGCAAAAAAATTGGGCCCACGGATACCTTATGCAAAGAATTCCAGGAGCTCAACAGGCACAGGCCCAAGGGGCATCGTTATGACCGCTGGCGGCAGGTACATACACAATGCCATCTTCTCGCTTCACATGCTCCGGCGCTCCGGCTCATTCCTCCCCGTGCAACTCTTCATCGACGGCAATGTCACCGACTTTGTGCGCGAAATTTGCACAGGGCAATTGTTCGAGTTGGGTGTCGAGTGTCATAGCATGGACGCTGTCTTCAACACAACTCCACAAATGCCCAAGCTGCTCAAGTACCAGTACAAGGTCTTCTCTATGCTTTTCTCATCATTCGATGACGTTCTGTTTCTGGATAGCGACTCTTATCCCATCTTCAACCCGGACGACCTCTTCTCTTCCGAACCATACAAATCGCGCGGCTTGATCACTTGGCCTGATGTTTGGCTCTCTTCCACATCCCCCACCTTTTACGAAATCACTGGTATGACAGCACCCGGCTTGGCCGAGCGCCGCAGCTCCGAATCCAGCGTCATGATGATCAAACGCTCGACGCACGGAGACGACCTGGTGATGGCTACGTACTACAACCTGTGGGGTCCTGATCGCTACTACCGGCTGTTGTCTCAAGGCTCCCCTGGCGAAGGCGATAAGGAAACCTTCCTACAAGCTGCCTTGGTGTTAAACAAGCCTTACTGGGACGTTCACACAGACGTCGGAATCTTGGGCCGATGGCTGAATGAGAGCTTTGTGGGCTACGGAATGAAGCAGGCGGAACCAAGAGAGGATTATCGACTGTTCTCCACTGCACCTGGCGGCAAGCACGGCAAAAAGCCCCAGTCGAAAGATCTTCAAGCCAAGAGAATGTTTATCCATCATAACAACCTCAAAATCGACATGCCCTCACTTGAGACCATCATGAAAGACGTGATGAAGAAGAACAAAGAGGGACAATTGAACCGACTATGGGGCGACGACGATACGCTCATCGAGCAGTCCGGTTACGACGTCGAGAAAGGCATGTGGGAGGAGATACTCAGGTATCACTGCCACCAGCATCCAAACGCGGATGGATGCAAAAGTTTAAGGGCCTACTTCGGGTCTGTGTTTCTGCAACCTTCACAGCCAAAATTTCAGCAATGATGGATCATAAATTTGGATCACATGCCGCCCTCTCGAGGCCCCCGAGCAAGACCAAGTCCCCCTAGCCAGGCAGGTGACGAGTACCACATATTTGGAGGACGCAGCGGATTTTATGAAGTAATGACGCGAAGTGTGTTTGAGGGATGGGTCGCTATCCCCGAGAGCCAGTCAAGGTGGGTAGCGGGGAGTGTGCAGGTTTTCGGAGCTGCAAGCAGGGCCTGCAATCCGGAGCCGGGAATGAACATACATGTACGAAGCAATATTTAGATTGTGACATGGCTGTATGTATTAATATAATTTGAGAGCTACAAGACGCGCATGATCTCCAGGGCGTCGATGTACAGTGGCGCTGGGGTTGAGTAACCTTTCGGTCAATCACACAACTGCCGATAGGTTTAATGCAAACATCAAATTTCCACCTTCATAGCTCTCTGTTCTTAAGCACATCCACCAGCACAGTGTCTTAATTACGCCCTGCAGGAGAAGTTTTCCAAGCGGCTCCCTAGGTGGTCGGCCGCTGCTTGTATGCAGAGATGAGCAGCTTACCACCGTCTGCCCAGATGACAGCCTGAGGAGGATTGGCGAAATGCAAGAGGCTGCATTTAATGAGCTGAATGCGGCTTACCGTCATGAAAAATAGTACCGGTTTCATAATTCGTTGTGACAATTCTCAAGTTGCTCGACGGGTTGGCGGCACGGATTAGTGGCACGGCGATGCCAATAATAGCCTGGGCGGCTAGAACGGTTACGGGGCCCTACGACTGAGCATTTAAACGCGACTCGCCAGGGACCCTTGCTGCTGTGCATGCAGGTCGTTCGTTGGTTGAGTAAATGCTACTAAATATGACTGTTGCGATAGCCTGGGCCACAATTTACGGCTCTCCGCTAGACAAGGACGAAAGCGCCGAGTTATGTAAAAGGAGGGGAAACCCGTTGTAAATACCTTGCTCATATCATTTTCCATTTCTTTTGTCTCTATTGCGGAACGATATCCTCGCCCACGTAACATATAGTCCTCAAAAAATGCATATTGCTGCAGCTTCGCTGGTGACACTGGGACTATTGTGCCTACCTAGCTTGCAGGAGGTCACCTATGGAACCGTTACCTGGCTATTCCCAGATAGATTCGCAGTCTTTCACACCCTCGATTTTGTCAATTTTAGCTACAGGTCGCCTTACGCAAAGCGGAATGTCTACACATTTTGCAACCTTGGAAACAATTCAGGAATAGATCAAAGTGAGTTATTGGCCACCATTTCTCTGTATTTCACTACGTATCTAGGTGCATTCGTAAGTCTACAGCTACTTATCAAGAATCCTCGTGGTCAGAGCAAGTTCAAAAGAGCAATGCCATTCGAGGGCTGGGTGATGTTCGAACTTGGCTTTACAAGCGTTGCCCGGTGAGAATTGCTGGTTCAACTTGCGTCCGGGCACGGTAGAGCCTTTGAGTTCGAACAGCGCAGCCTACAGCATCGATTCCGAAGCGAGGCCAATTGCATCAACGATTGGTCTCCAGCTTTCCAGCGCGAAGACGACTGCTACACCGGGACCCACAGCTACCGCCCCAAATTCGAGCATCACGAGGACGGAGACGTCAATAACAGCATCTACCCCTGCATTTGCCGTGACGTCGTGGGCTGGCATCTTCGTGGCAAAGGGATCAAGGCGGGCATTCACCGTCAAGCTCCTGCTGTGGATGAATATCAGGGAGATGCCTACCAGACGGCCTACAATACCACTGAGAAGTCGGGGAGCCATGTCGAGTTGTATTCCGCACGGACTCCTGGAGAACTTGAGGGATGGACCGCAGCAAATGAGCCTGTAGATGCGGGCGGAGAGGAGATGTGGAGAGGATATGCGGTATCTGAATTACAATCAGGATCAGTGACCAGAGCCGGACATGAACATATACATCGAAAATAATTCAGTTATTGGAAGAATATCTTCCGTCCAGGGCTACGGCTCTTTGGGGATTATAATGGAGACCATATGAACATGTTGGCACGATTTACTTTTGGCACATGAGCGATGGGAATATTAAAACGAATCCTCGTCATCCAATGCCATTACTTAATCGCGCTGTTAAGCCGCGGTGTATTACAGTTTTGACTCTTTTCCTACCCACTACCAATTACATGATGCCAGGCCCTGCCCAGCGCAAAGTCAACCAAATCAGTGCCTGCGTGAAGCTCAACAGCAGACTTCTCCTTCCTTACCCGGTCCCAGCCGGCTTCGGTTCCGTTCTCGGCCTCATCGTTGCCATGTATATCGCTGTTGGATCCAGATTTTCCAATGCCAGGGATGAAGGTCCACGAGGGTATAATTATCTGCCTTTGGCTATACGTCCTGAGCTCACCGGCCTGCATCATGCCGGCCATCAACACATCTATGGGTGCGTCGAGGTTCAAATTGCTGCGTACCAGGAGCTTGGCCGCGCCTGAGAGCGAGATTATGTAGCCGGCCAAGCAAATGACGGAGTCTGCTCGGTAGACGACACGTTTGTGTGCGCGCGGGAGCGAGGGTTCAATGTCGTCGACGTCAAAGCCGTTGACGGAAGAATCAGGGTCGTGATAGACGATGTAGTTGCCGTCTTTGAGACGCGTATCGAGACAGTGGCCGATGGAGAGGTAATCCCAAGTTCCAGATCGGGAGAGCCATGGGTCGTCAGTGTTGGTCTCGTCGAAAACGACGTCGGGGTTGTCCTTCTTCAGTAACTCCCGGAAAGCCCCATTGAGCCTGCCCATGATGGGTCTCAACTTGGCATCGAAGCCTGCATCCGACTCGAACACGAGCGAAGCGGGTATCTTATTCTCCAACATGTGTTGCCAGACATTGGCGTGGGCGCGAAAGCAACCCTTTTCGCTGGGTAAAAAGTCCGTCTTCTGCATCGGCGGCATACCCTGGTTGGTAAGAGTGGAGGCGTCCACGGCAGCGAAACGTGTGACTTGGATGTCAGCGATGTGCGACTGGATCGCCATGGCGTCGAAGCGGTCATGGCGGTGCGGGAGGTTGAGGAAAAAGATGGAATCGAGGCCAAGTGTACGGTTAGCTGCTGCGTCGAAGATGGCGTCCACTTTTTGTGCGTGTGATGGCGGCGGCCGGCTGTGTTTTTGGGACAGATAATCTTTATGCGCCGGCGTCGTCATGGTGCTGAAAATGAGAAAGATGCAAAAGGATGACGAGGCACCGAGCAGGAAGCCTAGCAGCTTGCCGTTCCCGCGGGACGACAACCTGGTGATCTTTTCTGACATCATTGTAAAATCTAGGGCGAGTCAAAGTGATGTGTACTTTTTGAATGTTGTATGTGCGAAAAGAAACGACCCTGAATATGCCAGGTTACCAAAAGAAAACAGTTTCTGTCGTCCCCGGAAGAACTGCTACAGAATGACAACAAGCTTTGGGAAGGGGTGAATTTAAAAATCCCCGCCGCCTGCCCCCAATAATCCCCAGGGGTCGATAAGTAATTTAACTGTAAGCCGATCATGCATGGTCCTCAATTCGCTTATTTTAGTTTTCTCACTGCAGATAGCAATCGACCATGGGCAAAGGTGAGAGACGTTTTACCTGATCCTCCGAAGTAAGCAAGCTCTTGGCACACTGAAATGGGCCATGATTGTGTCATTACGAGTGAAATCCATAGTAATCCAGCCCCTCCCCGTTGCCAATGAAGGGGGGGGGGGGGGGGGGGGGGGGGGGGGGGGGGGGGATTTTGTGGGCTGCTACCGCATTTCTTTCCAGCTTGGGTGATTGATAAGTCCAGGCTCCCAAAGTCCCCAAGGCCCCTGAACCCCGTGTCCGAAGCATGAAAGAAAAATCGGGGCAAAAGGGGTCCCTGCGAAGGCACGGAGGCAAGGCAAGGGAGGTAAGGCTGGACTGTGGTAGCATTGTTTATGGGGCCTGCAAATTATTGAGTTTATCAACCTCTGAATCAGTTCTAGTAGTAATCGGAGCTTGCGGGGCTCCATGTGCAAAGATTTTCTTTTTCATCGCACAGTTGGAAACAAGCTTTCCGGTAGCCGGCCTCTCTTCTGTTGGAAATGCACGTAGCTTTACCAAATCTACTATGAACAAGTGCTATGTATGGTCACGGAGCTCCGTGGTTTCCAACACTACCACTCTCACCTTGGAGGTCATAAACAGATGGCCACAGGTGCAAAAGCCCTTACAATAATGTGCAATTTTGAAATAGTGTCTCGCTCTAAACTCAATCCGCGCCACAGCCGTTGAAGCTTTGCAAACTGTAAACTCAGTGAGATGAAATTGGGCCAGGCGGATACGTTCATAGAGACTGTCCACTTTTTCAAGTGACTACTTGGGGGCTGTGCGTTGTAATAGTACAAATCCCAGTTCGAAAAGTTTGCCATTTGGAAATGAGTTCAAATCTTATTGTCGCGAGGAAGGCCAAAGGAAATTACGATAAATACAGTTTCAAGAATGTCAATGCAACCCATGGCAATTTTCAAAGTCTTTTTCGATTTGTCAAAATCTGCAGCAATCAAATAGCATGGGTTGGGTACCTTGAAGTCGCTCCGCCAATTGCGTCGACATGTACTAACAAGCTCACCAGGCGAAAATACAGAAACCGCCAGGGGCTCGATAGGACATCCCCCTGCAGGAGCTGCGCTAATAGAACGTCTGTCTGCACGCACGTGGAGTACCCAGCAATTTTCACGCAATAAGATGCATCGTGGCTGACTGATCACCAGGAAATTGCTCCTCGTTTTTCACCCCTGTCTTTGCGATCAGGCCCCTTGCTCAAAAGTCAAGATTGGCTGCTGGCTACGAGGATGTACAGTAAATGAAACAGTACGTACCATCAAGATCCACTTACAAGCATCTTCGCTTGGCGGCGGTTTGACCCGAGCTGTCGGGTCTCGACTGTGTAATGTAAACCGATGTACGGTGCGGTCATACGGGCACTATGCTCCGGTAAGGTTCTTAAGTTTCAAAGGAAGCTACCGTACGTACCTTCGAATCAAACAAGTCAGCCAGGCCTAGTGCCAGGAACACAACCGTAGATGTTCATGGGCAAGTTTTTGAGACAACACACTCTGGGTGGTTGCGCCGATGAATGCTCAAAATGAACTGTAGAAAAGGAGCTGGTTTTCTCCTTTCAAAAGGAACCTCAAGGACGCCACTCCTCAACTTCCTGTTCTGCTTGCGACACAAGTATAATTTCTATCACAAAGATTACAAACTAATATGGCCTCACCAAAGGTATGTCGTCTTGTATAAACACATTAAACATACTCGAGTTCTCGAATCCATTCTTTCAGATACAGCATTAGAGCTCAACGGCTTGAAGAATCTCGAAATCCTCATCCAACACTGCCACCAAGACAGTGAATTCACGTGCCGAAATTCTGTGATAGTGTCACCAGCTCACCCCTGGATGTGATTTTGTATTCTATTTCAATCCAAAATCCTTGGAAAAGCTGAAGGAAGTGTCTCAACACTGGGTATTAGAACAAAAAGTCCAAAATTTTCATGTGCGCTTGGCCTTTTACGACTTTGCCATTGCCGACCAAATCTCGACCTCAGCAGAACATGTTTTCTAGGGAGGAGTCTACTTTACCCCGAGGAAAGAATTATCCGGAACCCTCAGTCAAAAGCGAGACTTTAGTTTGTGAAATGCTCAAACACCGGGCTATCCTGACCGACAATCCAGCCTTTGTCGACGGCAGGGCCGACGTAAGTCTCCAGAGCCTTGGCATTTGGGCATACTACCCAGGATAGCTCTACGCTGCGGTCCAGACGGCATTGACGTCCCTCAACTATAACATCTGGCAACGCCTTTGAGCTGAATTGATCTCACAGTTCCCAGCACGAGCTTTATATCGAATGCGGGAAGTATGAAAACTACTGTAGACCCTAATCGGTCTAATGATCATTTACCCATAGCCGTGCATGAAGCCCGTTTCAGAACCAGGCCTGCGAGCTGCACCTGCAATACCTAGGGATGATTTCGTACAGCAAGCTAGGCATTATGCTGGAAGAAGCCGGTTGGGCTTACTTGCCAGACGGTCTCAGATAACATGTCTCACGCACCTGAGAGAACGCGGCCAGGTCCGGCAGATTATTGAGGAACGCTCTTATACTTGACTTGTTCTTTGACAAATCTACAGCTGTCATCTGGTCGTGGAGGACGTGGGCCAGACACGGGTCGGTGTCCTTTTTCTCAATGAGGAGGGATGTGATGGCTACAGAAAGGTGAACGACTACCTTCTTGGGACCTTACACCGTTAACCTCTCGGACGAAGCCCACCAAATCTTACACTGCCGATGCTAGCAACCGTGGTAGAATGTTGTGCCTTATATCAAAAGCTGAATGACGTGGCGGATCAAAGAATTTTTGGCGGGATCGAGACCAATCGCATTGAACTCCAGTGAATATGGATTGTTTTCACTTGGAAGGACAGGTGTACATGTGTGTTAGTGTATTTGACCTCTTTACCGCTGTTACTTTCTGTACGCCAACCTATGTGGTATCGGTGGAGCACATGCACATGAGCCCTGTCACCCGTGCGAGCCTTCATGGTGATGTCCGGCGCGCAGTTCCCGAATGTTTACCACTGCTGTTTTTCCTAGTTTCGCCCTGCTTCTTACCGAGGCAGACAGGTGGTACCTCCGTCAAGACTTGATGTTGCCAACAAAGCAAGATGTGAGAAGAGAAGAAAGAGGGAGAGTTGAGGTGCTCAGATGTCATTCCGTCAGTCATGTCTGCGTTGGCCAAGTCTGGTCCAAAACTACTCATCCAACAACATGCCAACCAGCCTACAATGTTGACTTGGGCTTCCCACGCCAAAAACAAAGTAGTTCGGTTGGACGCTCCCTCCCGCGCGAGTCACGACCAGCCATGAGTGGATGGGATGATTGGATGAGTGTTGCCGAGAATTTTATCTTGCCGCCGGGTTTCGTAAGTGGGCTGGCAACCTGGGCCCTTGATGTGATTGACGTTCGGGCAAGGTGGCTATCCTGACCCGACAGTTCGGGTCGGCCCGCGACTAGCAAGGGTCAGACCCTGTCAAACTTACGCCGATGTGAAGAAAAGGGAGGGTCCCCAACGCGCCAACGCGGCAAGAGAATAGAAAGTGACCTGTGGATTCTGGGGCGCAAGAGGGTCTGTCAACGTGGCCGAGTCGCTATTAATACTGCGCCAGTGTGGTGTATGTAGAATGAGCGAAGTTGTATCGTTGGTGGTCGTGCCGCTCAGTGTATGGGCATCACGAGAAGATTGAAGTCGGCGCCAAGAAACAGGTGGAGTGAATGTTGTACACGACATACAATTCCTTGAACAAAATATCTGCAGTTTATTTACAAATTTATTTAGTATTGTCTGGTTATTCCTAGGTGCCGAGGCCCTTACTTTTCCGCATACCCGAACTTTTTCATCCAAAATGAAACCGCGTTGCCCTATCAATCTTGTTAGTCGGTTAGAACTTGATACTTCTAGTAACCTTTTTACCAGATACCTTGCTGTTTCCCTTGTTAGTAGTGTACTCGGATGCCGTGATACCCTTTGCAGGTGTGGGCTTGTTTCCACTTTTCAAACCTGTGCTCTTGCCAGACTTGACAACTGCGCCTTGGACTCGGCCGTCACTAAAGGACTTGCGCTTGTCCGGCACACCCCCTTTTACTGAAGCGGCTTTGCCCACCGTCCCTTTGCCAGCAGTACCCTGACCTCGAACTGCAGTATTGGAAACTTTGGAGGCAGGTTTTATAGGGCACACCGGTCTACCGTTAGGGTCTCGGTTGGCCATGCTGCCCCCACAAGCGCCGGTAGCCTCTCCGACGAATGGAACTGAAGTGCCGGCTTTTGTAAACAGTCTGGCTTCCCATCGCCTTCCTTCGGGTGTTCCTGAAGTGACCGCAAAGTAATTCTTCAATTTCAACAGTTCCTTGCAGCCAAATTCCCCTCAGTGTGACTCTGTATTTCTTCATTCAGTCCATCTTCATCGAAAATTCAAGTGCTATATTTCTCTTTGTACGCCATGTACCATGGATCTGAACAGACGCAAGATCCACATCCTTGATTTGCCCACAGAGGCATTATCTGCCATTTTCAGCTTTGTCAAGTTTGACAATGGCTTTGTCGAGCTTAATAGTCTGCAATACTTCGATAAACTCGCCAAAATACGGCCGACATCAAAAACCTGCGGCTAGTGTGCAGAGAATTCGCTGCCGTTTCCGCACCTCTGCTCTTGCCAATAGCGACATGCTCCATTCTTAGCCCCAAGTCAATCGATGGTTTGGAGGAGATTTCTCACCATGCGCTATTTTCGCAGTGAAGGGCAGCCAGATCAATCTCTATCAAGCTTGTCGACTATATTAGACCCAGCTCAACTTACCTCCCCCCTCCTCGATCTGTTTGCAGAATGTGTTCTCAACTTTGTGCCTGCTGACATCAGCATTCAATTCCGGGAAGTAACTTACACGTATATTTTAAAAATTCAAGTAAGCGTGTGAAGTGGGATATATGAGGCAATCCGCAACTTCTTTTGCACGCAAGGTGGAACTCCAAATGGGAACAATGTCCTTACGGACACGTTGGGCCTGAGCTTATCCATATATCTCGCCGAAATAGCGCATACCTTGGGACCTTAGCCTGAGGTTTAGCAGCTGGGCATAGAAGCGATAGGATTATCAAAGACCGAAGCGGAAAATGCGCGAGGAGGATTAACCTGTAAACCCTACCGCCGTTGAAATTAAGAGTCACTTCCCTCGAAGCTCATTTGCACATCAACAATAAGGGGCTGATACAAGCGCATATAACCGGCCTAAAGGGTAAAGGTTAGCGTCGAAAGCTGAAGAAAAGAAAGCTCCTACGTATTTGTTCCCTTGGGTTGAGCCGATTGTTCCATACAGTCCGTGATCCGACGAGGACATATTCTGCTTATACTTGCGGAATTAGTAGGTTGTGACCTTCATCAGCGGTAACCTCGGATTATATAACTGTCCATTCATAGCCAAGAGGCGCACAAGAGCTTTTTCGGGCAGTATATATCAATGCAGAATCTTGATCAGGTCCTACCCAAACAGCAATCAGGAGTCGTCCGAATAGGGCCCGGCAACCATCTCTATGGCGTAGCCAAAATCCTCGACGGGGCCAGCGGATCCTTTTTGGGGGACCGGATCGGAAATACCTCTGGCACCCATCTGGACCTTGGACCGAATTGTGCCTCTTCCACCAGGCCTTGAGACTATCAACTGTTAAGGGCGTACATGGTGTAAGTGTCAAGCTTTTTGGGTAGCTGGAAACATATAGAAACATGCATAGAAGTCTTTAGCTGCCAGCTTAATTTTCGAGCCTGCAGTTGCTTCTGCAGTGGGCCTCCCGCCGCTACATCAAGCGGCCCACAACGTCCTGACGCAAGAACGGAAGAATCGTTTACTGGTAGTGTGGGCACTGGCTGAAAAAGAAGGGCAGTAATCAAAGGTTCTGGACCCTTTCCCTGCCACTCCAGCACCAACCAGTTTGAACAAAAAACAAATCCCGAGACCAAGATATTGTCAAAATTATGCAGTCCAAAAGGAGGTAAAAACTGTAAAGAAATATCACATTAGATACGGTGCATCTGAGATGCAAGTCAACCAACAGAAGGTCAAGTAGGGATTTTGCACGTAGGGCACGAAACCGTGGTTCTTATTTCCCAGAGTCACAGGAAATCTGCGGGTCGGCGCCGCGATCATCTATTAGGAAGCAGAGGAGGCGCGTCCACTCCCTTCGACGGGCCAAGAGCAGTGTAGCAAACCCAGCCAGCATACTTTTAGCGATAGCGGTGTGACCCGTTTGACGTCAAAGAAACCCATCACAGCTCTCAAAAGCCTGTCAAACATTGATGCCTCTTCATTGATGGGGTTATTGAAAAGCCCAACTAGACAAAAGCCCTGGCGTCAATTTCGAGAACGGGGAAACCAAGTTATTCAAAAGAAGCCAGTTCTTTGAAGAGAAGTAGGCTAAAATATGAACAGCTGAGCTAGGAAATTGAAGCAAAAGTACATCGTATCTATGAGATACCTTTGTGATGGTCGACAATGCCGCCAGACACTCAGAATATGGTTTTTGTTGAATTTTCTTGGATATTTCCAAAGACTTCTGTCATTGGTTGGCGTTTTACTCTTACGCTAACTTTCGACGTCGAATAGCCATCGGTTACTTG
Organism: Pyricularia grisea; assembly: GCF_004355905.1. Taxonomy (NCBI): domain Eukaryota; kingdom Fungi; phylum Ascomycota; class Sordariomycetes; order Magnaporthales; family Pyriculariaceae; genus Pyricularia; species Pyricularia grisea. The sequence goes on along the minus strand of NC_044973.1, from coordinate 1,170,134 downwards.
GACCGCCTATATGAAGAGCAACTAATTTCCAGGATGTCTAGGAAAGAAACAAACTTGCAGTTTTAAACCTTGTTTTCGAAACTCCGTTTCATCTTTGAGTATCGGCCCCAACGTGTAGGGAAGAAAGTAAAATGGGTAGAAAAGAATGTTTGTGGCAGCATGATGCTGCCACGAGAGTGTAGCAGCCCCAGGAACATTTCTGAAAAGCCTCCGTCTTCGCCACCGGCCTTGCTCTCGCACTCCTTTGTCTCTAAGCAGCGATGCGCAGGATCTGGAACTCCTGTGGGACGTCCTCAGCGCCGGTGACGGTCTCGTTGGAGACGAGGTCGACGCTAAAAGTGGCATAACTCTGTTAGCGATAGATGTTGCAGGGACTTTGAATTTGGGTTTAAGACCGATCATATAAGCAAGAAGGGGATTTTCATACTAGAAGGTAAAAAAATGTTAGCCTGGATCATTCCACGGAATTTTAGAGAAGGCTTAGTACTCACCAATTCGTTCAACTTGGTATCATCCAGACCCTTGAGGTTGTACTCAGCTCCATCGGCGAGAACCACCTTGTCGGGCTTGGCCGTCTCCTTGCAACCACCCTGGCTGGCGGGGCAGCTTTCCTCCTCCGGCCCGCGCCTAAGCAGCGAGGCGGCGCGCCACACGGCGCCGTTCAGACTACCGCCGTCGCCACGGGACATGCAGAAGGGCAAGCCGGCGTTCTGGCTGATGATGATGTTGTCGCAGCCGTTGACGAATCCGCGGAGGTTCCTGGTGCCCGTGCCGCCGTCAAAGCGGATGCTGCGGTAGTTGGTGGTCGACGCGCAGCACCTGCCCGAGGCGATGTCGCTACAGACGACGTAGCTGCCCGAGCAGGTCTGCGAACCAGAGTAGAGCTTGATGTTTACGGCCGAGGCGAGGCTGGCGGCGAGACCAAGGATGGCGGTGACTTGGGTAAACAGCATCTTGAAGACTGTGAGACTGTGAGTGAAGAGTAAGTGTTTAATGGAGGGATCTGTAGGTCGTGGGTTTGCTGCGTGCTGCTGGCTGCTGGCTAGAGTCTTTCTCTAGAAATCGAGGGAACACCTCTCTTTATATACACCTCGCCATTTCGGTATTGTTCGCAAAGCTCTTGAGATACTTCTTAATCCATAGACATTATCTTTCCCCAGCCTCTCTACCCGTACGTAGGGTATGCTTCCCAACATGTCAACGATGTGTTGCATTTCTGACCCCCATACCGGCTCCAACGGCACACAGTGCATGAGTATAGACTTGAGGCAGGGCATAATCTCTCAAAGACCCCGCCTAATAATAATACCGTGCATGTGTGCCAAGTTACTCAGATACCAGGACGGGTATCAATATTCCAGCGGGTCCCTCAGAGCTGAAGAGCTGTCGGCAACCAAAAGAATGAATTCCGCAAGTTTGCGAACTTGTCCAAGTAATGACTTGCGGACTCGGTTACCGCTCCAGACTGACTGGCTGCAGATCCAAAGTCTTTGGATGTCAGCGTTGCATTGCGGAGCTTGCATAGCTATATTGCATGATGAATATATTTGTTGTTCATGTTACACCCAGACTGACCTCAATGTCCGTACAGCAAAAACCTATTCTGATTGGATGTGAACCCGCATCTTCTACCACTGGTAGTAAAAGCCTTGAATTACAAGAGGCTTGGGCATGTTTTCCAAATGCCGCGTACGGGTACTGTAGCATCGGTAATTTGACACGGGTACGGTAGCACCAGAAGCTCCACACGGGTACGCTAGCAACGGACACCTGACGCGGGTACGGTAACAAGTAGCATCGACAGCCTTTTGACGCACACTAACGAACACGTGCAGGCAGAATTGATAGGGTAGGAGAGCCATGTATTGGGTTGAGTAGCGCTATCTAGCCAAAAGAGCGCGGAGGCTCTTTTATCCTGCTCTTAACGCTGACTCAGCGCTCGCTGTCATGTGATGACTCGATCTATCGGATTATCTAATGCGACACCTTTCACGTAATTTCCATGCATATGTCATATATTTAACTTCTAGGTGAGGCCCGTGCCGGTGCCGTGGCTTACGTGGGAGAATCCAAAATCCGGCGCCGGGAAGGAGGCCCGGCATTATACCCGACCGCTCAATCGATGGATTCAATCATGCGATCACCTTCTAAACTGTGCTTCGGGATCCGTTGAGCTGAATAAAAAGATGCCATTGGACTTAAATTGACCGCTAGACTCGTATTATCAAGCACCTCCATAAGTATGTTGATGGGAGGAACGACACCATCAGGCGAGTGTTCGGCTTGCAGTCCCTGTCAATCTGTGACTGTTTCCGAGGGGTGGCTGCTTCAAGGGAGTTAACCGAAGTAGTAATTGTGTATTCAAAGGATAGAAACTTGGCATCTTTGTCCGAGAAGGCCATGGTCAGTACTTCTTGGTATATGAATTCTTAGGTACCGGATGGGTACCGTTTGGAAAATTCCTTCTCGGACGCCAGTAGCAACGGAGGCAGGCATCACAAGGGGCTCGTGGGTGTGCAACCCCACTAAGCAATAGAAGCGCGCGGGCAAGTTGCTTTCGACACAAATGGCCGGTGATGAAACGAGATCGAATCTTGTATATCACTCAGCCATTTCCTTCCATACGGTATCGAAATTCTGTATACCTCTATAAACGTACTTGGCATGGTTTAACCTCACTGCTTGTGCCTATAGATGCGATATGAGTGGTTTGCTATATAGCTTGTTACATCCACAGTCTGAAAAACCCAGCCATCCTGATGGCTCAGGGTGTTCAACACTGAATATCTTCTATTAACCCTTCTTTTTACATGACCTACATATCGCTCCCTGTGAAAGCCTCATCTAGGCCACGGCCTGCCAATGAAGGCCGCCTGCCTTCCACCTTGCCAAAACATAAGATCCGAAAAAGGGATAAACCACAGTAACCTGGGTAGGCCACATGTGTGCGCCCTTGAAGCTTCCACCCATATCGCCCTCCAGCAAGTCCCCTAATGGCGGGCCCACCAGCGCCGAAAAAGTAAGATTCTGAGGTTCATAAAAAGAAGGCTGTCAATTGAACTTAAAGCCTCGTCTCATAATCACGACGATGGTGGGAATTAGATGGTGGGAAGTGCCGTTAACGGCACCGTAGGTGGTTCTAAAGACCGTATAGCCGGTTTCGGTGCTACGAATAGTCACTGAAAGGCCGCAATAAGTGTATCAAAACTATACGTAATACGCTATGACCTGGGTATGAGGCTGGCCGTAATAGGCTTCATGATTTTACCAACGTGGACACGGAGTAGATGTTGCATACCCACCTGAGATACGGAACAAAGATAGCATCAGCGGCTCGACACCTAAGGAAACTCGCCGATATGTTTCCGGCAAACGCAAATGTCCCCGAGACTTGAGTAAGTCTCCGAAATAAAATAGGCACGATGAATATGAATGGACAAAGGATATCTTACTTAAGCTGACCAAGGTTCGTCTGCGAAGCACTGAAACCAAAGAGCGACGTGACGGTTGGGGCCTGGGTACGTTACTTTGAACTTGAAGAGAGGGCCTCGGTGGAGTACACATACACCGCGATAACGATAGTTGTTTCACGTCAAGCCCGTTGCTGGCTGGTTGGATATGATGTCCGCACCACTTGGCCTGTCATCTGACCCCACGTAAGCAACCGAATTTGTCGATTATCCTGTTTCCTACAGTTATTGTTTACCATTATAAAGCCGCGGTGTACCTCGTTTCCCTTTTTTTTTATATCACACACATAATTCCTGGTACTGGTCAGACCGGCCTCTACGCTGTGCCTCATCCACTCGAAACTACTTTGGAACTCCCATAGCCACACAGAAAACATGGGCGCAGATACCGATATCACCTCGGCGTCCAAGACGGGCATTAACGATGACAACATCCTCTTTGGTGCCAACCAGACAGAAGTCCACCGTCTTGACATGCAACACCAATGCATCCATGACGCGAATCCTACGTTTGTCTACGCTCCCCTGGATCTGTCAAAGGGTGGGTATAAAATCTTGGATCAGGCAACAGGAAGCGGTAAGGTTGCTCGCAGCATTTCACCTAACCCTTGGCCCGCCATCGCTTGATCGCTCACTGATTCAAATCATTCCACGACAGGCATCTGGATCTGCGAAGCTCGCGCAGCAGCAAGGGCAGACAATGAATGGGTGGGCACCGATATCGAGGACCAGTACTTCCCGACAAACCCACCCGCAGACACCACATACCACCACCAGTCCATGACCGAGCCGTGGCCCGAGAAGTGGCGCGGATATTTTGACCTGGTGCACTCGCGCATGGCACTCCCCGGCGTCGGCATCTTCCCCCTCGAGACGGCGGTGAAAAACCTCATCTCGCTCGTCAAGCCCGGCGGCTGGATCCAGCTGGTCGAGGTGGAGTGGAACGACTGGCAGATGGGGCCCGAGGGGACCGTGTTCCGAGACGCTATCAAGGACCTCTTCTCTGTCGTCACCGGCGGCCAGGGGGTCGACCTGCGCGAGAAACTGATCCCCATGTTGGAGGGTGCCGGGCTAGTCAACATCAACTACAAAATCATTGTGACGCCGTATGGTGCCCGCGCGAGCGATAAGATTCGTTCCACCAGTGAGGCGAGCTTGTTCGCTACTGCGATGGGGGTCAGCACCACCACCAAGATGCTGCCCCCTATCAGTGTTCCGCGCGAGCGGCTTGATGCTATGCCGGAGAAGGTGCTTGCTGAGGCGAAGAAGGAGGGTTGGGAGTCTCAACATTTTGTCTTGTGGGCACAAAATCCCTCAAAAAGGAATGACTGATGTATTAGAGGATTACACTTTACAAATTGCCAAGAAGTACATGTTCTTGTTAGCATTTGATGTGAGAAGCTATGACGATGGACCTGCCCCTCTCGATCTCTTCAAATCTCACATCAGCAGCAGTTGCCTCAGTGCAAGTTGTTTTACTCAACCAACTAACAGAATCTCTCGCCACAGAAAATCTATCTTTCCACAATGCTCAACACCGAGGACAGGTGTAGAGCAATCCGATTTGGTCCATCAGACCGACTGAGCATCAAAGTAAACCGAGGTAAACTTTGATAAATCGACCACTCATAAGCCACTGGGCAAGAAAACCCTAGGGTGGACGCTTTTATTCTGAATTGAAGAAAAATGTCAAGTGTGAAATGATAAGCATGCTGTTTGGACTCCTTTTCTCTTTGTTCTTCTTCTGCACATTGGGACATTTCTATTCTTTTCCCCCTCTTCTTCTGCATACCCTAACAACCTTGGGGTTAAGCTCGCAGTTGTGCAGGTTTCCCGACCAGTCGGGGCACTCCTTGGCGCCAATCATACAGAAGCGCAAGTCCGAGGTGTAGTGGAAACGGATGGGTCCGGGCGGGCTAAAGCACTTCTTTTGCTGTTGTAAGCATAGCTCCTGACCAGGAGGGGCAGCTCATAAACTTTGGAGTGGCAGCCTCAGGCGAACTTCATGACTCTATAAGCGTTGCCGAACGGCTTCGAACTCCGTCTGTCTCCGGTGGTATAGCCGACGGCAAGGTCGGCACTAAAGATCCGGTATTCTTCGCATTTGTAATGTTTGCCAGCGCGTTGCTTCTCTGGCTAGCGAATGCTCGCTTCGAGTTGGAGGCTACGGCTGTCCTCAAATATACCCTTGTTCTCAGCTCGTCCATTTGCTTATGCTTCTTCACGGGCCGCGGTAATGAGCCTCTAGGATGTAATACTCGGCCTCCCAACTTCTCCACCTGTTAGCCCACAGATCAATCAACTGCACTGGGTACTTCTTAGCTGGAGGTTTCGGCCATGTCTGCCAGAACGCTTAAATCAACAAACGGTGACGGCCACAAAATGAAAAGAAAAAAAGAAAAAAAGAAAAAAAAAAAAGAAAATTAGAGGCTTGTTATACGTCACGCTCTGTGTGTAAAACTTGTTGAAAATGCGTAATTGCCGAGTGGAATCGTCTCACAAAACGCGTTGTTGTTCGGCCGGTATCAGGTATTTGTCATGGCCAGGTTCAGCATAGGATTAGACGGATTTAGGTGGGATATGGGTAAGGATAAGTCTCAAAAACGTATATCTCTTATAACAATACTGGGTGGGTCGAATTTGGAGGCCGACTGAGGAATCGTGGAGTCTCGTTAACGCGGCCCTTCTTCACGGTGCGGATAGTCCTGGATGGCTGAGATGAACAATACCAGAACTTCATTGGCAGAAACCGACGCAGTAAAGTTCACCTCAACAGCTGCTGCTGGTCACCGTCAATGTAGAAGCTATCCTCCTGGAAAACACGGGGAAATAGCGGAGAATACTTGATCCCATTTTGTTCTGGCTTTCAATCTATTACTCGAGTCCTCGACCGACCGATGCTCTTCATCGGCGGGTGTCCACGTGAATTTCCTCACTATGTGCCTCAAACCGTTACTACTGATGGACACCGTTTTTCCACTAATCTGAAATGCAAAGTGCCGTCGATGAGGTCTGACAAGTAGCGCAATCGGGAGAATTGATTCAGTGGTACCCTTCGGGATTATTTCATTCAGAGCGGCGGCACCAGGTGGGATGGTATGGAGGCCGACCGGCAGGCGTGAATACCACCGCCGCCGACGAACCACGAGAAACATACAGAGGGCGGTTCGATATGGGCTATGGCCATGGCTGCTGCGGTAACCTCGAGCCTGCGCACCTGAACGGTAAGAAGAATAAGCAAGACACGTGGGAGGACAGGATTATCAGGCAGGCTGCGGAAGCGATGATTGCTGTTGTGCCCGCTGGTAACTTTGTCTCAGACTGTCGGAGGTGGTGGAGGTAAGATGGACGGAGGATTGGGAGCGGTCATTTCCGCTTTGGGTGACATATGAGGTAGAGGCAAGAAGCACAAGAACAGGAGCTGTGACTATGACAGCAACTCTAGAAGCTATGGCGTCGCCAGGCAGAACTACAATGGCAGCTCGCCGCTATATAAGCGGACCGGCTCCAGCGGCCAAAGCTACTACAGGGGCTCATCGCACTCTTGGTATCAGCACTGCGGCGATTTGTTCTCATATGACGAGACCCGATCACACAGCAGCCAGCAGTCATATGGCAGCAGCTCATGCGGGACAAAATCCAGGTTGTGGAAGTCAGCGATCCTGCAGCGGCAGCGATCGCACATCTAGCTACGTATCCTGTCACAGGGATGACCCGGAAGATTTCATGCTCGGCGGCTGCCCAGGCAGGCGAAGCTAAGACAGCCAAGGAGGCCGTTATGGATCGAGCCCGAGCCGGTGAGGGGTGAGAGCGCCAGCTGTCACGACAGTCTTGGCGACAGCCACTCCAGCGGGCGGCAGAAGTCGTCTCACGGAGAAAGGTACAAGTAAGACAAAGAACATGGTGTATATGGACATTATTAGCAGCAAGTGGGTACTGTCAGAGAGAATACGATAAGCAGGGTGGTTGGTGTGAACAGCAGACCAGGTACTGATGTGTGTCGAACAAGCAATGCAGACTTGAGCAGATTTTTCTAATCATCTTAATCCAAAGGTCCTTTTCCCTACAGACTATCTGCCGGTTAAGAGTGCAGGCTAGGTGTGGTCATAGATGTCTACATGATTCAAGTGTTTCTCTTTTTTTCTTTTTCTTTTTTTTGTGGAAAACAAGGAGAAGGAAATAAATAATCTGTTATCATCCTAAGCTCCATAACCTTGCTTAATCTCGGAAATATGGTATGATCTAGCTTAAAGATATTTTTTGGTGCATATGCGTCGGCAAAAGTCAGCACTGGCAAAGGGTCGCGAAGTTATGCCGAATCGAGAATTTGCTGGTCGCATGGAAGGTGTTGAATTATGCTGTCCCGGTGCCCTAGGCAAATATGCCCGGAACAAATAAACAAAACATAAAGCCTGACTGAGACACTGCAGCTATGCAATACAATTTTGGTTGCGGAACACTTCTTCCGTACAAATCGGATCCGGTTTTTCCCTGGTTTACTTGGATGCAGCTGCCTGGATTGTCCCTGATGACAAAAAAGCTAAACTCAAATACCTCGCTATATGTAACAAGCCCGCCATGCATCTGAACGTACTAGTCATGCAATCTAACTTCGATGATCCCAGTTCAATCACGGTCAAATATTGGGGATTTGGAGCAGTTGCTGAAAGAGGCAGCGATTTGCCACAACGCCCTTAATTCTCAGTCTGATGCTGAGGGCATCCGCTACTCACAACGAAATTCGAAAACATGAACTTGTTGCGTTCGTCGATTGGCCACTTGCTGGGTTTTACCCTCCAGCATACCAGCTGATTTTACGAGATGCAGGTAAATATATGCAATGCAGACCTGTTCCATACAAACCAGGGCCTATGGGAACATCTTGCAGATGCGTGATCAAGTTCTTGCGCGGGTCCCACGGGGGTCGTAAGTTAAACTTTGAAGCAAGGTTTTTGGTGACGACGACCCCCCGCTTTTATATATCGACAAGAACTGACTGGTTTTTACACTTCTCTAACTTTTCTTGGAACTGCGCTCAAGGTCAAATTTTGACAAGTCTTACAACATGTTCCCAACTTGGTCGATGCAAAGAGGGGACATTCTGCCATTCCGCCTGAAGATATGGTACCCGAGTTCGCAGTCGGGCAACCTGGCGGTCCTGCTGGCCTGCACCGTGGTAACGGCGTCGGTAAGCTTGAGCCAAGAAAATCGGTTCATTCACCATCCAGGCGGGAAGAATGAAATACTGACCTAGGAATAACGATGTTTTTTCTTTCTTTTCCTTTTTTGGGAAAAAAAGATGCAAGGCTATGACACCAGCATGATGGGGGGGATGAATATTATGCCTCAGTATCAGGAATATTTTCAACTCTCGGACGCGACTCGGTCGCTTATGATTGCGACTAACTACGTCGGTGGATGTTTGGCTGTAAGCCTCGCTCGACCTAAAGCTGCACCTTCTTGGAGCTGCGATTGACAATTATTCTAGTGCTTATGCTGGGGCTCATTGATTGACAATTATGGACGTCGAAACGGCCTCTTTTGGTCCTCTGTCCTCACGATCGTGGCCGCAGGGCTTCAAGGTGGCGCGGTCAACGTTGCAATGTTTTGCATCGCTCGCGTCATCATCGGATTCGGCACAACGGCTTCCGTCATTGCCGGATCGGCCTACCTCGCCGAGACGCTGCCATGGAACAAACGCGCATGGGGCTTGGGTCTCTTCGATGACTTTTTCTACGTCGGCGCCCTGGTCGCCTCTGGCGTCACATACTCGACCTACAAAATCGGAAGCACATGGGCATGGCGCCTTCCATCGCTCCTCCAGGGCACATGGGGTCTATTATGCATTGTCCTTTTCCCATTGATGGCGGAGAGCCCGCGTTGGCTGATCGATCAGGGTCGGCCACAAGAGGCTCTTCTTGTCCTCGCACGCATCGGCGCTGACGGCGACACTCGGAACGAGCTGGTGCGACTCCAGTATTGCCAGATAGTCGAGACGATCGGTTACGAACGTGACCCCATGAGCTACAAGGAGATGATGCGCAACCGTGGCGCCAGGGTTAGGTTGATCATCACGGCGACCTGTGCGCTGTTTTCGATGCTAACGGGGAATGTCATTGTCATGTATAACATTGGGGATATGATGACCAATGTGGGGGTCGGTGATAGAGAGACGCAGCTAATACTGGTAGGTGACATGTTGAACTTTGCTCGTTGAGCTCGGGGCTGACAAGACAGAATGTCGGCATTAACGCTGTTTCACTCGTGGTATCCATCGGCGGGAGCTTCTTCGTCGACAGATACGGGGTCAAATCCGCAACCCTAATCAGCACCGGCGGCGTGTCTCTTTCGCTTTTCCTCCTAGGCGCCCTGACGCGGTTTTATGGCAACAGTACCGACAGCGCTGGCGTTTGGGCCGCCGTCTTCGCCATTTTTCTATTCTCTGCATTTTATGCTTTCGGCTGGATTCCCATCTTGTTCCTGCTGCCGGCAGAGATGCTCTACTTCCGAATCCGAGCCCGGGGCATGGCCATGTTTAGTTTCGTCGTCTGCGCCACGGGCATCTGGGCCAACTTTGCGTTTCCCGCGGCCCTTGCCTCCATCGAATGGCGCTTGTGGATTATCAACGGCGGTTGGAACCTGGGCTTCCTAATCTTCGTATGGTGGTACTGGGTCGAGATTCGGGGCAAGACGCTCGAGGAGATCGACGCTCTTTTCGACGGCAAAAAGCATTTTGATGTGCCGAATATTCAGGATGTTCTCGATGGAACCTCGGACGATGGGTGGAAGAAGAGGACACTAAGATATTGGCGTGACTGACGAGCAAAACCTCTCCCTTCATTCAGGGAGAAGGTTCACTCGCGTAAAGTGTGATCGAGATTTGGGAAAAGACGATAAACATTTCCACACGTCGTTAAGGAGAATCTTGACTAAGGAGTGATTTTGAATCCCAGAGCACTTGCATAATCGGATAAAGGCCTTACGCTTAAACCCAGAATATTTTAACAGATAAATTTAATTCATTATTTTGAGGGAATGGTTATATCTCACCATTTCCATTCCGAAGCTACCGTTGTTACGGTTAGTACTATCTTGCAGCTACTCGCATCCGCAACTGCCGCCGTCCAAACCGCGGTCCAGGGGTAAAGTTACGTAATTATGCCCCGATGGAAACAGTCTGTTGCCATGGTGCCGTTATTCCCGATTTATAGGGGTAACATGTGGAGTGGATCGCAAGCACGAAATACTACGAGTGGAAGTAGCCCCGTTTCCACCCCAGATCCATAGCACCCCTTGGCATACAATACCACACAAAATTCTTGATTCAGGTAGGGAGAGCCGAGAGCGTTCCGCCGGTACTGTAATCACTACCAGTTGAATACACTAGATCTTTATAAAACTACGACGTATTTTAGACGGTACACCCAGCATTTCTCTTGCAAAGGGAAGGAAACTAGTAGGTTTAGTCTAGATTAAAAAAAAAACATACGCCATTCTCCAACATTATATGGTTATTCTACGAGTCGACAAGGTGCTCCCTGCATGCAGCATGCCGATGCCGCTTTGAACCACGGGCTAGGCATTCTCCACTGATCCTCGTATTGGATAATTTTTTATTGATTCAATCGGTGCCGCCGGTAGATTTGCCTCCTATTCCACAGCGTTGCATCGCTCTTGACTGGAAAGACAGGTTGGCTTTGGGGCCCTTTTAATTTTCATTCTTTAGCACATACCCACACAGACAGAAGGGACAAAAGAAAAAGAAAAGAAAAAACGTCCTCAGAGATGCGCAATTGGCAATACCTCGCGACATGGCTCGCGGCCGTTTTGCCGGCGTCGGCCCAGTGCTTCCTCAACAGCGACTGGGGGAACATAGCCGCAAACCAGCCCTTCGTCCTCGCTTGGAAAAACGACGGTGGATTTTGGGATGTCCTACTCAACTCCGACGTCAGGACGCAGGCGTCCCTCGTCGGTCCCATCGCTAGTACGCTCCGCTATGCTTGATGAAGTGAGACTATGAATATGTCCGAAGGAGGTTCTGACGCTGTTTTTTTCTTGGATTAGGAAACGTAACCCAGCCTGGCGTGGTCTGGCTTCCACCAGCCGACATCACCAATGGCGATCCCAACAAGCTCTTTGCCGTCCAACTTTGGGATCTGGCCCGCGGCACCACTTGTAGCTCACCAAGTTTTACATTCAAGACGAACAACGAACCAGCTGGAAAGGCAAGTATAGTCCATGGACAGTATTGTCCTGTTTTTATGGTAGCCGCAGACTCGAGAAACGATCGAGGACTAACTTTCTCCTGTCCAGCTTCCTACCGTACCGGTTATATCCACGAGCGTGTCCATGTCCAGTGGCGCAATATTAGCGACCGCTACGATAGCACCCGTCTTCACCACCGGCGTCGAGGCATCCTATTCCAGCACCATCCCCACCACCACAGCCACCACCGATTCCGACGCAACCAACTCCCAACCCAAAAGCAACACCATCGCCGTGATAATAGGGGTGGTATTCGGCATATTGATAGCCATCCTGATCGCACTGAGCATACTGCTGTGGAGGGCGAGGCGGAGACGACACATGGACAAACAATCAGCACTGCAGCAGCAGCAGCAGCAGCAGAGCGCAGCCAAGGCCGCGGCCATCGAGCGTGACGCTGCGACCCCGACACCATCGACACCCAACCAACACCCATCAGAGCTCGACAGCAGCTCGCTGCTGGCCGAGATGCACGTCGAGGAGATGCGGCACGAGATGGACGACTCCACCGTCACGGCGGCCGAGATGCCGACCCAGAACGTCCCGCCCGTCGAGCTGCCCGCCGAGGTGCCGTTGGGGTTGCTGGCGCCCAGGAGGCGGCAGTCGCTGGTTTCGGAAATGACGCCGACCGACTCGAGGCGGTCTTCGCCGCTCCTGGGGCCGGTGTCACCCATGACTTAGGGCTTTTTTTATTGAGGAATAGTTAAGTTGTTGCCAAGCGGTTAATTAAACTGAGATATACACATCGGGAATGTTATAGAAATAGTGGTGATAGAATCATCTTCTGTAACTGCTATTGAAAGCCAGTAACGGTTGAATAGCTACACTTAATTCATACAGATAATATGAAAGTTCCTCTGGAGAACAGCGTTCTTGGATCAAATACAACTCTCGTTAATGGAAAAAGAAGAAAAAAGAAACTAGAATAAGAAAGAAACATATTCATCTCCCTCAGTAATTCTAAGAGTTGGAAGATAACTGACAAGATGAGTCCCACGTCCACAAGCTAGTTATTACCTCCGTCAGACTTCCTTTGAGGTCCATTGCGGTAAATGTTGATCAGAAATCGTGATGGACTTCAAGATTTTAATTCGAAAAAACTGCTGATTGTTTAGTCTAACAAAATTTTATGTACCTGTCTACCGATTTATCACAGCAACCTCGGACTGTGTAAATAAAAAAAATCACCCAGAATATACAAATATGTCTCTTTGTCTCGGACACTGACGAAACCCCCAACGGAGAATTAACCTCCTCCGAATTTCCATCCCACACACGACCCTCTGCCATTCAGTAGGTGTAGCAGAGACGACCAGTAGTGTCCATGATCTCCCTAATAGTAATATTCTCGGCCAGACCCCACATGGGCAGGACGTCGTCGAGGCTAACCTCGCGGGTGCCCTCCTCGCCGAAGTGTATCTGCTCCCCATAGTACTCGGTCAGGCGCGAGGTGTTTTGCTGCTGCCACAACCACCAGAGGCGGTCGATCTGAGGGTGGTGCAGGAAGAAGAGGGGCTCTGTGGGTTTGTTTTTCCGATGTTAGCATTACCTTGAACCATTGAAAAGATAAAAGTGATATCAAAGCTGGTGTTGCTGGGAACGAAATCCAAGAAAATAGACGAACCGTTTGGAGATGTAGTCGGGTTCATCTCGCCGCCGAGCGACGCGTGAATGGTGCCGTGCGGTCCGCCCTCGAGCAAGTACCTGTACTCAGACCAGTTACCCGTCGTCTGCATTTCGTCGATGTACTCGGGCGAGATGACCTTGGACATGGCCGCGAAGGCGTCCGGTTCAGAGACCTCGGGCATGCCTCGGTAAAGGCAGTGGCCGCCACCCAGCATGGTCGTCGGGTTGATCTGGAGCCACTCGGGGCGCAGCTGGGCAAAGGGGCCCGAGTCGACGCACTTGAGAACCCCGCCGTTGGCCGAAGTCTCGGTCCGGTTGGTGCTGCCGTCACCTCCGAAGCCGAGGTCCGAAGACATGACGGGGGACTTTAGCAGGGCGGTGTTGTCGAGGGTCCAGTCCCAGTATCTTTTGTAGATATGTTTGGTTAAACTCGGGTCTGGTGGGCTGCAAACTAGGGTTAAGGGTTTGCACTTACGGGCCGGGTCCGGTGTAGCCACATTCATCACGAAGGGTCTTCAAGTAGACGTAAGAAAAGTATCTGTGCCAGGGCAGGAAGCTGGGGCCGCCATGGACTGGAGCATTCGCCGTTAGCAGGTGCTTATACATGACAGAATCTAAAGTTGCGAGGCTGGACTGACTCCATTTGTTAAGATGGTAGTGCACATTGCCGAAATCATCGTAGAGAGTCGAGTTGAGTCCAATCTTGGAGGGCTTCGTCTTGAGGCTCAGAACAGCATCAAGGTAAGCCTTCTGGTCACCGGCGTCCATCTGGCGCCACTCAACTTTCTTTTCGGGGTTCGTGCATGCCTGGCGAGGCTGATTGGCGGGAAGGGCAGCGACTGAGGCGATGGCGCCGACGGCCGCAAACATGGAGGCAAACTTCATGACGAAAGAGGTGTAACGAACGATCGTGGTTGAGTTGAATGTTTGAATTAAGCAAGCGTGTAACTGTGAGCTGTAATGAATGTGTTTAATAGAGCGAATGTGTTGATTAGAGGTGTTTTTGAAGTGATTGTTGTGGTTGTAGGGACACCTAACACCTTTCTTATACACTTAGACCGTCTCCTGAGATATCGTCTTGTGGTATTGGCATTATGAATCCAGGGGCTTACACGAACCAAGATCTGCACACTTGCCATCCCAGAAGCTCTCCTATACAGTACGAGGGTATTCGCAAGTGGTGGACTGCGTGTGTAATATGGGAGTTATTTTTAGAACCACGCTATTTTTCATGGTGGCATCTACCGTGGGAAAACTCAACAAAACTGGACGGTTCGTGTGCCAAGGCAACCAAGTGATTGGTTTGTTAAGCCCCAGATGGAGCATTTCTCCATTTTCGCAGATCTCCCACCCTAAGATCTCGTATCCTCTCCTCCGGAATTTGTTTAAAAAAAGATTCAAGCACTAGCAAATACCACTGCAAATTTAAAAAAAAATGCAAACCCTATTGATGTCATGGGTTCGGTTGAAAGAGTTCAAATCAATTAAGCCTATCGATCGGGCAAATCATTGATTCCCCTCTAGGATTGTAGGAGCTGATGTGCCGACACAGCTCCAGCTGGAACAAATTACGCATAAAGGATGCCGGGATCGTAGCTCCACAGGTCGAACGCAGGGGGAAAACACGAAGTCTGTCATCGGCTCCAGATTGCCTTTTAGGTAAAAACAGCCGCGTACTAAGTCTCAGTATCGGTGCCAGATTTTTGCCGCGAGAACAAATGAGAAGCGTCTAAAGTGCAGTACAACCAAACATGACCGCGGAAATGCGGTAGTGTGTTTTTGCCCCCACCAGTCCTTTTTTTTTTTCGACCCTCGAAATCCATCTCCTGAAAAGTTGCTTTTCAATCACCGCATATTCGGCATTTACGAGCCTTCAATCCGGCAGTCGAACTTCCGTCTTGCGGGGAGGTTCCGCCTTGCGAATATGGTAAAGCACAAGATTGCAAACGATATCGGGCATAAGAGTCAGGGGCCGGCAGAAATGCGGCCAGAAGCACAAAACTACCATGCACCTGTTTTCGAAACGTATTAGCCAAGTGACCGGAGCTTCTACTAGCGCCCTCCGAAACCAAGTCGGGCTTGGCTGAGAATGTCGTACAATAGTGGCAGTGCTGCTCCGCCGTGTTTAGTCTCCCAAAAGATTGCTAGGGTTCTGCCCATGACCAGCAGCCCCAGACAAGCTTGTTGAGGAGCAGATGAAGTTCCCGGTAAAGCGCCTCGCGACACGGGATAACCGGTGTCCTTGTCTATTTGGCAGGCGGCACTCTGGGAATCGTCACGCTGACACAAGGCCAATCGCGAAGCGGTAACGACTTGTACGGCTCGTCTGGGTGACTCGGTGAACGTCTTTGGCTCGAGGTCGTCGCAACCTTTCAACCTGGCCACGAGGCCGCCCATGTCTGGACTGACAGCCATGTAACTCGCCCGAGCAGTACCGAGCGGGTTCGCCCGCCGGACATTTGCGTCCGTTGACCCCTATGCCGCCCGCTGTTTTGTCCTGGGCGAGCCACGACAGTATTTCCAGGTCATTGTTCAACCAAACTACGCGGCTGCAGGCGTAGTCAGCTTTGCCATCGCCGTTGATGTCGACAAACTCATCATCCTCGGGCCTATGGCCGATGTCTGAGGCATCGGCGCCAGGCATGACGCGCCGCCGCGTCAAAAGCGTCTCCGGATGGAAAATATGACAGAAGATTGTTGTGCGTCCACTCGTGTGTAGGGAAAAGAATATGCTCTTTTTCGGTCTCGGTCAATGTCTGCGAGGCCCATCTAGGTTTATGCTAGTGTCTGCAGTTCCGCGGTTGCACCACAGCTGGTGTGATCTCGTCCAGACCACGAGACTTCCCTCACCAACGGGGACTGCTTTCGGGAAACTGATGAAAAGCCAGATCGACCCGAAGTGGTCTGCCCATTCTCGCCAGGATCCAGACTAAATGTCACAGCCGCTACAACAGGCAACAGCAAACGCACGAATCTGGCGAAGCCGTTCGACGCATTGCTAATGAGATGTCTCTGATGCCAGCGACCACGTGCCTAGTTGTCGACGGTTACCCGCACAGGCCGTGGCATCTTGACGCTCTTCACGCTCAGTCTTTGGCTCACATGTCGTTGACGAGTCCCGTCTTCAACAGTTGGTGGTCTTGACGAGCTGGATCGATCGCTGGAGACTCAGCATAGACTTTGCGCACATATCGGAGCTTCGGAATCTTTCTCCTCAATCTTATCTCGTCATCGATCTCCCTCTTCCTATCCAGCGTGCCGGCCTCAGGCTTACTGCTTCCCGTGTGCTTGGCTTGCAGATCCCCGAGGACGCGCCCGGAGTGGGGACTCGATGTATGAACATTCTACCTGTGACTATTGTAAGGGAAACAAACTTGCCCAAAGTTAGCCCCTCTTGATAGATCACGCCCCATATGTTAGTAATGCAGTCTGCAATTCACAACAATGCAGCTGCAGTATGCCAGAAGAATACGCAGATTCGTCTTGTCTGCCTATCCCTGGCCAACAATAACTCCACAAGATGCCGAGCTGTTCTACCACAGAACCTAGATACTATTAATAACTGTAAGCCATGAATGACACAATTCCCTGCACCACGTATTCCAACGTCACAATTGTGGCTGACAGAGACATCACACTGAACTTTTCGGCAATGGTAGACTCTATGTTTTGGGGCGTTATGAGGCCAATGAGCGCAAAGGCTGATACAGGGGCCTACTGTCCGTCCATTCTATCCTGCTTCAAAGACGACTTAACACATGCTTCTGACCTTCACACACAATAATAACTGCCCTCAACAGCACAGACGTGACTAATGCAACAGTAGCAAAGATGGATTGAGCATTTCGGGGCGCAAGATTATAGCTCATGTTTACGAATCGTTGACCCCAGCGTTGTTATACGACCCAAGCTCTTCGGCCTATGTGTCAGCATAGGTTGCCGTACTGCCAATAGTCAAAACACTAATATATCGCGTGGAGTAGTGCATTTGGCTTGAGTAAGTTGTTTTCGAGCATAATTCTTGTTGATGATGTTGAGATTCATCACCGTGAATAGACTAACAAATGTTCAAGATTTTCAGAAAGATGACTTTCATAGAGAAGGTAGTGAGGCATTCAGCATTCGGCTTACTTGATAGGGAGGCCGTGATGGAACTTACATATACTCGCAATTTCATCGTCACACTTTAAATCGGAAGCACTGAAAGCATCTAAAACCCGGGCAGCTATGGTATTTTGCAATCGGGCTTGAAGAGGCTATTGAGCGGGTTTTGTTGTCGATCGTACGATGGCTGGACCGGCGGCGTGGTGGGTTGGTTTACGATATAGTGGGAACAGGCCACCTGTATATCGAAGGAATTCAACAAGAGAAAGGACGATTCGAATTTCGTTAATATTATTCTACTTTTCTCAGTTGACCCTTTTCACCAGGTAACCTGAGTATATATACTATTCAATACAGTCCTTCTCGACTGCTTCACCTCGTCAGTCCCTTGGCCGCATAAAACTCGTCGACCCACTCGGCCATCTGGGCCGTCTGATCGTCAGCAATCTTCTTGGCTCCCTCGTTGGCCTCCCAGTTTGGCCCGTACAGGTCGGAACAGTGCGTGCCGCCGGCCAGGACGCGCACCTGGGTGCCGTTGTTGGCGTCGGCGCTGCTCTGCATCGGACCGCCGGGACGCACCGACGAGCTGACCGTGACCTCGCGCCACGGGTCGTACTGCCCGTTGGCGTACATGAGGCGTGGGATGTCGAGTTCGGACCACCCGCCCGTCCACGCGTTCAGTTCCGTCTCGGTCTTGCCCTGGGCGAAGCCGTACGCGCCGCCGGGGAACCAGAGCTCGCACTGGTCGGTCCAGTACTTGTTGTTGACGAAGCGGGAGACGATCGAGGGGCGGCCCGCAGGGGCGCCGTTTTGCCACCAGCCGAAACTGTTTTGTTTTGACCAAGTTCGTTTGGTTAGTTTGGGGCTCGCTTGCAGATGATGGAAGTGAACCATCTTATCATATTGCAAATCAGGGAGGGGGATGAAAACTCACGGCTCGTTGCACAACATCCAGTTCCACTGGCGGTTGACGGTGTTGTTGTAGCTCAGATCGCTGTACTGCGGGTTGGACGCGTTCTGGTTCTGGAAGCAGCCAGTGTTGTACTCGCCCTGCCACTCCGGGTAGCCATAGCTCTCGCACTGGCCGGGAAGCAAGAACTCGGTGAACCACTTGGCGTAGCCCTCTATGGCCTTGACAAAGCCCACTCCCTCCTCGCCCGGAACGGCAGCGGTCGAGTTCGGGGGCACGCCCTCGACGTAGTCGCAGAAGCGGTGGAACTGGTTGTAGCCAACGCCGCCGAGGGCGGTGTTGGCCGAGTAGAACTGGGTCGACTGCCAAAGCCAAGGGCCGTTCTCGATGGCCTGGCCAAAGTCGGCGTCGCTCAGGCTGTCGAGCATGAACTTGGCCTTGAGCTTTTGAACGTCGGACCGGCTGCCGTTCTTGAAGAGGCCGTCCATGTAGTCGATGGCTGCCGACACGTCGCGGCTGCAGTTGCGCGGCATGGCCTCCTGGACGGGTGTGAACATAGTCCACATGTCGCGCACGGCCTCGACGACACCCGAGGAGCCGTGGATCGCCCAGAAGGTGCCGGGCGCCTTGGATGCAATCCACCCGGCCAGGGCGCCGGAGTAAGAGCCACCGGTGTAGATCCACGGCACGCGGTCGGGGCTAGTGGCGCCCTCGGCGTCGTCGAAGGGTGCCTTGAAGTTGTTGACAAAGTAGATCATGTCGTGAATGGAGTTGTTGAGCGTGAGGTACTGGAGGTTCTCGCTCGTCAGCTCCTTGTAGGGCGTGCTCTCGCCCCAGTAGCGGTGCTCAATCACGATGACGGCGGCTCCTATCTTCTCGGCCATGAGCCCGGAGAGACGACGCTTCGTGGTGTATGTGACGCTGAGAAGTATCAATATTAGTAGTTCTCAGGTAGGATGTCTTCCATAACTCAACATTGATGGTAAAAGGATGCAGGCAGCTGGCAGGAGAAGATTCTTACTTGAAGCCAGTGGCAGACTGCTCCCCAGGGTTGGTGATGATGATTGGTGAGCCTGTTCCGTTCCAGTACTGGGTGCCGTACCAGTACCGCTGCTTGAAGGTGCCAAGCTGGGGGTTGGCGTGGTCGATGAGCTGGTCGAACTCGCCCCAGCCGTTGACCGGGCCCTCTGCACGGCGGGCTACAGACGAAAGTGTCTCATTCTCTTCGACGGGACCAACCTCCATGCCACTGCGGTGGAACGATACGGCGGACACAGTGGTGGCGAGCAACAGCGCCGGCAGCGCCGTCGCCAACTTGCCGGGTGAGAGCTTCATGGCGACTGAGGAGGTAGGTGTGAATAAACACACACACGCACACGCAAAGACACGGCCGCAACGTCACCTCCCGAGATTCGAGAAGTAATGGGCATGACAGAAGAAGCGAAACACAAGTGCGCAGCGGCAGAGTCCCTGTACATGCATTTATAGTTCCCGATGATAGGCGTGCGCTCGGTTAATTAGGTAGTTAATCATCCATCTGCCAATACTAACGAGTACGCGGGAGCCGGGCGGGAGTCGATCTTGGCTAGACTTGGCAGCAGGACGGATTCTGTCCGGGGCAGCGTGGCAACCAATGTAACATTGGCTAGAACCAAAAGGGCAGGTCGACCAACTAAAACGGCAGGTCGGCCAACTGACCTCCCCACAGGTGCCCCAACCCCTACGCGTTCGCAACACTAGGGGCGCGATAACGGAACAATACAATCGAAATTGCCAATTCCAAGTAAGCTTTTGTGATGCCACCTCTGATTATGCCCTGACACATTGACCATTGGATTTTTCGGTGGCTAATCGGCCCGGAAGTCGTGTTTGGGCTATACCGCTTGTGGGGCAATACCGTCGCGCTGGCGCGTTTATCGCGGCGTCTCCGATGCACCCCGCGAGCCGAGGACAGAGCCAAAGCTGGATACGACACCGCCGGCGGTTGAACCTATCAGAGAAAAAGGTATCGACGGATCAAACATTTTGTTTCGGGTGGACACTAGTTTGGCCTTTCTCCACACACCCATCTCAAAGGCACCAAAGGCAATTGTCAAACAAAATAGAAATTTGGCCATTGGATAAAGCTCGGCAGACAACTTGCATAGGCGATGCGCCGATCAATTGACAAGAAACTGGTTGCTGGGGAATTCTCCGGATCAAAATGCATGATTGGGAGAGAAGCATCATTCCACCGTTAAATTAAGTTTAAAAATATTGATAGCAGTCACGTTGGAGGCTCTGGAGAGTCGGGCGAGAATCCATTAGCATGTCTCGTTGCTTACTCGTCGTAGTCACACGCTGAATAAGGTTATCGGATGCAGAGTCGAATTATGTGCCTTTTTGAGAGCCATCTCCGGAGCCCTGTGCACCCCTTGATGTGAGCAAGGGTCCAGAAACCTTAAACCCTAGAGTCATAAATTTCGGGATGGCCCAAACCTTGAGATGTCGACTATATAGAGATGGGAGAGTGCCCGACTGCTGTAAATCATCGGGGTAGGAGAAGTGTCAGTGTAGATATTCAATACGGCAACATCATTAGCTATGTATTCCATAAGCTTTATTAATTGCTATGCTCACACTCGGCAAGAATAACTGCTGACGAACAACATATAGCATATCGTCTCTTGGGTCAAGCCGTAGCAGAAAACCCAAACTAGTATCCTTTCCAGTATCCTCGCGCAAGTTTTACTTCATGCTCATCGTGTGCTCTATCTTGAAAATAGCCACATTCAACTCCCCGTAACCGCGACCGACGTCCCCGGAACGCCAAAGGTGCCCGGACAAGGCCCACCGCCAGCCAGGATGGACGTGTCCCCGTCGTTGACGCGGTACTGCCAGAAGCGGCCCTCTCCAGCATCGTTGCCGGAGCCGCCAATGTCGCAGTCGTCGTAGCCCTGGCGCAGCATGTCGCGGACACGCTCGCCCGTGATGGAGCAGCCGGAGCAGGGGCTCACGCTCGCGCAGATCAGGCTGCCGCCCTCGTTGCGGCCAAAGCCGATGCCGTCGTCGTCCTCCCACTCGCCGTCGGGGATGAGGTCAATGAAGGCGTCGTATGCGTCGCGCGGCGCGCTGAAGAGCTGCGTCTGGTCGCACTGGACGTCGAATTGGGCGGCGCCGAGGCCGAGGAGGATGGCCAGCGGGGCGAGGATCTGGTGGTTTGGAGGTAACCTTTTAGCTTGAACATCTTGGCTGAGTTTAGTTGAGATGGGTATGACCGTCTGAGCTTACCTTGTATTGCATAGTTGGGTTTTTTGTCGTTGATGTTTTGTTTCGAGGGCTAGTTTGGAGCGCGTTGATAGCTCTGAAAATATGCAGATAGACTCAAGGTAAACGAGTCTCTTTATATACAGCTCAACAGCCGCACACTTCGGAATCTCGGGTTCAACACTGTATTGCTTCAGCCTGATCTGTAACCATTGGTTGGAACAAAGACGTCATAGATGGCCATTGGTTGTCTGCTTGGATTTTCTTGGCAAATCCTTCTGCCCATTTATTATCTCGGCGATGCTCGCAATGGCAGGGCTGAACAGGCCCCACGAACGAGCTTTTACATCATATCAAGTACGACGCAGCACTTGGCGTAATACCGACTCCTCGGCGTAAGCCAACCCCTCTGAAGGATTTCCAAGACGATGATCCCGAATATACTGCCAACATTCCAAGTATTCCGGATGATATCCAAGGCGGCCGTCAGATGTTATTGTCTCAGTTGCTGTGTTGGTTGGAAATGTCGGTGTTCAAAGCGGCTTGCCGGGATGTCGAGGAGGCGTCACCTCAGCATCAGGAAAAGCCAAGGTCGGAGAGAATCCCTGGTTCCAGGATTGTCCTGTTATATGTTTTCCTGCAGTCTCATTTTTTTCCATCCTCCACCCTCGCCACGGACTCGTCGTGCTCCTTCCTCGCTTCTCTATCATAACGAAAGACTCCGGCAGTGGTTCTATACAACTCTAACGCGACCGGAAACACCAGAACGACCAGACAGATGATGAGCGGGAAGTGCAGCTCTCTTGTAGCGTTTTGGATCTGTGCATTTGTGACGTAATCAACCCAAGCCTAGGACACTAGTATGTTAGTCATGATTGATGTGCTCATCTGGGACCGGGGGTGAATTAGAGGGGAAAGACACGTCCCGTAGTGCATGACAATACAATCTGCAGCCCAAACCACTAAACTTCACTTCCTTTCGGCACCAACTCGGAATATAGGACGCGAAAGACAGAGTTTGCAATCACGCCGGACAGACTGTATATGCCGTTTTGGAAAAAGAAGTCCCACTGATGCTGTTACAGAGTCAGTAACTGCGGCCTGATGATTCATGGCTAGAATCGCACATCAAGATTGAAATAGGGAAGAAGCACTCGCCTCGAAGCCAAAGTCAACTGAGATAGACACACCAATGCACCCCCATATGGGGATAATCAAAATCGTGGCGTAGCCCACAATAAGCCATCTTTGCAGACTCAGAAGCGGCCACCAGGTCTGCAGGTAGTAGATTTCAAGATTCAGGATGCCCCCAAAGACGGTAGAGCCCGACGAGTAAAGCGAATACTCGAGGGTGTCGGGTTTGAACTCGACAAAGTACAGCTGCGAGGTGATAGAAGACACCGCAAAGTCGGTGTCGACGTAGATTGTGTAGGACAGCAACAGGCAAGCCATGTTATTCCGCCTGAGCAGATCATATAATGGCGTGAACACCTCGATGTGCCACGACCTCCATACCCTGTCTCGCTTAGACGGGACCGTAGGTAGACCAAAGTAAAAATTGGTGGACGCAGCGATGGTGAAAAAGCCCACGGCCGTGGTGAGTGGCAGCCCGGAGGATTGGCCGTCAGCGCCGGGTAGCTCGGCCGACAGGATGATGCCTATAACTAGCGTCAAGATGCCGCCGACCGATGTACCAACACCGCCCCATATGGACATGAGAAAGCCGTAGGTGCGGGACCTGAATGGCTTTTTTTGGTTTTGTGGGATCGGAAAGTTGGGATTTTGCTAGTTTCGGCTTGCTTGGTGTCAGACCCAGTCGGAGAGGAACGTTCAGCTGAACTGCTGTGCACGTGAACTTATACCTGGCCGTCCTCGCGAGATTTGGGCTCTTGCACCTCACGCATGGCGTGAGGAATGAACATCCTGTACACTACTGTAGTTATGTAGGTGATCACTGCGTAAACGACGTATAATGCCATCAGGCTATTGAAAGCCTCCAAGGTGGGTTCCCGCAGCCAGTATGCTGGAACATAGAGCAATCCGTAAATGACCACGAGCATGGCCGCCAAGAAACTCTTGCTCGCTGTTTTGGTAGCATGGAATTCGAGACATGAGTGTTAGCAACAAAGGTACTAAAGAAAAATACGCAAGCGCGCGGCAAGATACGTACGCCAGTAGTCAGCATAGGCAGAGATAGAGACTGACACTGCTCCACCAAGGCGGAACCCCAGAGCATTGAGATACAAAATGGCCGAATTGACGTCAGATTTCTGGTTGCCAAACGGCACCAGACATTACTGCACGCAAGGGAGCCCATTTGCATCGGTGCCGATGAGAAACCCGGTATATTGGATCTGGTAGGTGACGTATGTGCCGAACACGGCAAAGGGAATCCCGATCATGAAAAGGCCAAAAACGCACGTGTTGAGAGTGAGGTCGCGCTTCCACGTGGATTCCAGAGCGGAAATCATGGTGTGGCTCTTTTTGAGAATTGCTAATGTCTGTTGGGTCTGGTATTGCAAGATTGATCTAATAGTCCTTGAAGCCGAGCGCACTGTGTATGCTTGGCTCAATAGTTCGCGGCCCTGAGGGCTTGGCAAAAGTTGTGTTACCTTTCGTCGTATAATCTATTGATCCATAATCGACGTGAGAGAATATAAGCTAATTCAGAATACATGGTGCTTGCCTCATTTGGTTTGGTACGCCATAATATTGCACTGCTTACAAAACACTGACACCCTTGCCAAAGGTCCTTCCGCTCCGCTGAAAGATAAATCTTCTCAACATTGTGATATCCGTTTTTCATCAATCTCCTGAGGTTATGAGTTGGAAATGATCATGTCAATAATGGTCGCAGAGAAAACTGCAGAGCAGCCTGAGGTGATAGGATCTATTATTTCGCGATGCAAGCAAACCAGCGGCTGTTAGTGGCTGCATTGCGCCCAGCCACAATACATGCGATATGAGATCAAAGAAATGCCGGTAAAATCCTGAGTCTCTGACTGTGGTCCGCCTCCTCTTACGGGCTGCATGCCAGGGTCTTGCTGCAGGGTGGTTTACAATAATACTATTACTACGTGGTGGGGGATTGTGAAGACAAAGTGGAGACCTAAGCATCCAGACTATAACTGCTTGCATCTATAGCCTTCCGCTTTGTTGTCGGAGGGGACACGGAGAATGCCTACGGACATGCAAGCATAGTCCTTTTAATGAAGCGCATGTAGCTATTGGTCAATGGAACATGCGCTGCCTCCAGTAGTATAGTTAGCACTCATCGCAACTTAAAATGATGTTCACTTCTAGTTAGGTTGCATTATTCCGCACCGTGATGATACCCAGTTTACGCTAGCCCAAGCAGCAGACTAACATATCTTATAGAATATGCCACAGGATACGTCTCGGCACTGGGTTAAAGCCATGCAGTATATGGTTTTCAAGTTTGTTGACTTTCTTCCCATCCTATCCCCATCAACATTCCTTGTGCAAAGGAATAACCTAATTCCTCGAAGCTTCTTGAAGTTGATCCCTTGCTTCCTGAGACTTTGGCCCACTTATTCCATCTAGTTAACTTTCAGAGAAACACTGCCGTTTTCTTTATCGAAAGCTACTTCCCGAGTCTTTGCACTAGGTTTGGCTTTGTGCCAACCATCGAAACTAGGTGAGTCATGAGATATTTCCCTGGATTATCTGCAGATTTCTTTCCCTCTATCAGATCCGGCCAGTGAGGCTTTGATGGATGGAGAGGCTATCGTAAAGCAGGTCATTTCATGTTTTGTGCATAGTCTCCAATGGCTGTAATTTTGGTGGGAAGGATGAATGAAGAGTAAAATGCTATTATAATGTACACGAGAGCTGAACTTCTTTGCTCCAAAAATCCCTCCTAGTCTAGTTGTTAGCGGGGTGGGTGTCAACTGCCAGATTGAGGTTAAACTCTACCAGAAATAATACTGTATGTCCCTTGCACTTTTGAATACGCATTAAGTACCTATATAATTAGCACAGGGCGGAATTAATGTGCCCCTGAGCGGTTTCTATTTTAAGATGATCCGGAGTTGCTGTTCCTCGCATGTTCGTGCATGACATGCGGGTATAGGGTTGGCCACTACAGCATAGGAGCGAAGCGCAGGATCCCAGTTGCCAGTACTGCGCCACAGTTGCCACCACCATCTAGTCTACTCCATCCAATTTCGCATTTTCTTGAAGTCCAGGGCGGTTTCTTTCCCCAGCAAAGTTCTTGCCGCTCACCGTCCTGGCTAACGTAAAAGCAAAGTATCTGGAACCACCTAAATGGTAGCACTAGACAAGGGAGCGGGAGCGCAGAGCTACAAGTGCAAAACGCTGTTTACTTACATCTCGCATTTTTGTCTTTGATCAAATTGCATGGCAATAAGAGTTGACTTTTTGGTTTCTCGTTTGGCTTCAGTCGGCCCACCTAGGTTGGATCGCCGCGGCTACTCTAGCTACTGGCCATGTGGAGCAGGGTTTTTGCTGACATTGGCTTTTCAGCAATCCCAGACATAGCTAAGCCTGGGGGAAAGACAACGCAATGAGGCAGATTTGAAGTAGAGCAGCATTTGAAATTCGAGATGTCTGCTGCCCGAACCGATCTCCCAGTATCTAGATGTCCAGGATGGCCGCACTGCCGTATCAGCCATGGTATGCGGTGGGCAATGATGCAGTCTGATGCCAACGGAGAGGAAGCAGCAGTAATCCTACATTAATTGCTTCCAGAATCTCAGCCATCACCGTCAGCCTAGATAAAACCTGGGTTTGCTGCATGCGACTGGAGTTAGAAGAATTGAGGTAGATGTCATTGAGTCTTTTTTTCTTTTTCTTTTCTTTCTTTTTTTTCGAAATGAGTAGCAAGCAAGCAGCGTATCTTCTTACTCCAACATTTGTACGGTGGCACATGGTTGAAACCGAAGAAAGAGGTGCTGATACTAGCACAAATGTGAACATATCCTGCACGCAACGGCGGTTTAGTCGTCTGACAATTTCCTTACGAATAACAGTAGATTGGGAAGTCATAATACATAGTCACATATACCCAAAGCTGCTATATGCCTAGAGTATAGTAGTCGGTGTTGGCAACAGATAGCCTTTGCAATTATATGCTTCGTCCCCAGAGAATTTAAAATAAGAGGAAGTCTGAAATAACCGATGCGTATTGTGGAGGTACCGCTGGTTTTTATATCTACTTTGCCGTAAGTCTCTTTATCCCACCCTCCGTCCAAGCGTATCGCTTATCACCTCGCCTTGGTGATTATACAATCTTTTGTGCACTTGTAGAGTAAGTCCTGGCGCGATAGCTCCTTCGTCCAGCCTCCAGTCGCAGCTCGGAAAAATTTCAACTTGTACTGTTGAACCTTCGTATGATAGCGAAACCATCTGGGCCGTTTTGCTTAGACTAACTTTCTTTCGAGAATCTTCGGAGGTTTGTGTTGGGTAGCGCTCGGGATGGAAATACTCTGCGAGGCATGCACGTCTAGGTTGATTATAACTGAGTTGAGGTTGGTATCCGCCGGGATATTCGACCACTCCAGCAGTAGCTCCACTCGAGAGAAACGAGAGGGCAAGAACTTTAGACAACTGCATAATGCCAACAAGTGAGGATGGGATATATGATAAAAATGATTTCTTTTGTACCCGCCCGTCAATTAAAGAGGCAAGTCCGAACTTGAGAGTCAAGCTGATATCAATTCGGAAAGGGTTTCAGATTTCAACCGATGCAGTTATTTTATGGTAGAGACTTTGCAGTTGAGATCTTACGCTAACAATTTTCACAAGCTAATTTTAGAAATTAATAAGTATTTTAAGAAATTGCAACTCTTTTCTTACGAGTCGGTGGCTATGGCCGTGGGTCTATTAATTGGATCTACTGTGTATTGTTACTATTTTATCTTCGCCTGGTCAAAGTAAGAAGCTCAGTTGACGGAATCGCCGGATCGACAATGTACTTCATGCGATCAAGTCAGGTAAAGCTGTGGAAGATGCTTTGCGCATATGCTCCGCATTATAAAATTTATAGAGGTATGCCTTGCTCACTTAGTCGCTTCACCTTTTAAATTAAACCACTAAGCTCTTTCGCTCATCATGCAATATGACCTAAGTATCCCATTTCAAGCTTCTTGCATTTGATATGCATTCCCTGTTCATTGTTTCCTGTCTGCCTTGCTGTCGAAAGCTTGGGTTAGCTTCAATTCGGCACGAAGCGACTTAAGCTTTTGGAAGGATACAACTGGACGTGGTTCAGAAAAAAAAGCGCGGCGTGCAGACTTTTGCTTGGTAACGGGAAGTGAGAGCTGTGTTGGCTTTATGCTGAACGTTGTCATGTCAGGAGAAAGACAAAAATCGTGGTCAACCGAAGCTGAAATCAATCTGGGCGTCATAGTGCTTACACTACATGGCCTACAACTCTTATTTGTTTTAAATTCGATTGTGATGATTACCAGGTATGTTACCTAGATTCGCCTGGATTGCAGGTCTACCCCACCTGGCTGGCTCGGGACCAAAATGGGGCTCCCAATGTGATTGGACTTCATCCTCATTGGGCGAATACTTGCTCGAACCAACGCACGTCAGAGACCTGCCCATTATTGCCGAGGCCATTCTGTGCACCGGTCCAGGCACAAATTATAGACTTGTAGACTTGACCGGTGCGCAGGTATTGGAGAAAAAGGAAACAAAATGGGCGACAATAACAAAAGGAAAATAGCTCGCAAGCACATTTTCTTAAATTCTCCACCGACATAGGTCACCTCGTATTTTCCATTACGACTCACGACGAGGTTCTAGTTCGAGATTAAATATCGCGGACAACCCTTCCCTTTAACTGGCTTCTGTTTCTTCAGGTGTTGTAGGGTCAGTTGTCAACATCCTATCACGGAAGCCAGAATCAGGAGCGGTCCACGGCCTGACGTCAGCATACAACAACACATGCATATGTAAAACTTACCTACTACACCTGCATCGATCATTCAAACTGTTTCATCAATGGCCTCAACTGTCACGATGCAAATGAAAGACGAATCATCCACCCAGACCCAGTCGACGGGCATGAGCAGCATGTCCATGGTCTTCTTCAGCTCACAGTCAACACCGCTCTTCTCGCGGGCTTGGACGCCATCTAGCCCTGAAGCATACGCCGGGACTTGTATCTTCATTTTCCTCCTCACTATAGCTCAGTATCTCCTGATCGCTGTCCGAAACGTCGTCTTTGAGAAGGTTGAAAGGCAGAAGACCGCCACCCCTGCGGAAACCTTGCGGGACCACGAAGCCAGGCCGGCCGCCCCTGCTAGGGACGACGAGAAAAGTTCATGTCTGGGCCATCATGAGACTGTTACGGGCAGCCTTCTATCGGCTGCAGCTTCTGTAGCAAAACAGCAGCAGCGCAGATCTCGACCGATGATCGTCATGGCACGCGCTGCTTGTGAAGTTGTCATTAGCGCGGCAGGTTACTTGGTGTAAGTCCCATCCTTGCATCTAGGAATGCTTCCGAAAATCCAGACCGCGACGCAGTGAAAACTTTGCTTTGTTGCTCCGGGATCATCCCTGACTTGCAAAACCGGCACAAGCTGACCATGGTCCACTACGGTCAATTTCCAGCATGTTGGCAGCTATGACCATGAATGTTGGATACTTCTTCTCGGTCATTGTTGGTGTTTTTTTCGGGTCGTTGCTTTTTGGCAGGTTTGGGGTCAACGACATCAGTTCTTGTCACCATTGAAGCAATTTGAGGTTTGTTGGGTGCTTCCGTTCGGGATCGTGGTCATGGGTACTCTGCTCTGCCACTTAGTATGCACATATGCTCTCTCGCGACTTTTCTTTTTTTTTTTTTTTTTTTTTTTTTTTTTTTTTTGCAGATAATCCAATAATCACGGACTTATTTTGAAGCCTCACCAAGCCCAATTGAGTACTCAATGAAGTTTAGATATGCAATAATATGGATGATCCTGCGTACCGATTACTTTTCAGAACCCATAGTCAACGACGGCGGGAATTGGACAGTGGCGGGGGTAGATTGTGCGCTCATTCTCGTAGAATCAGTGAGTTTTCCTTATGAAATTTCAAAGTATGTAGGACAAAAACCACTCAATTTTTCGCATGGTGGATTTTTTATTTATTTATTTTTTTATTTTGTTCTTTTCTCCCAATGTCTAAGTTTTGCCCAGCGCATCGGCAGCGCATAGGCCTGCCTTCACTCATAAATGGATCGTGCTCAAATTGACTCACGCACGCCATTGCCCGACCGCGTGTGGGCCAGAGTTTGGGCCAGGCCTTCTGCCAAGACTCGCAGGAGATGAGGATGGGGGAGTAATTGCGATTGGATTTGTCACTTGAATCCGCCTTGCACCGTTTGCCGGCTCTTCTAACATGCTCATCGTGTTTGTAATCTTTTGGCGGCTGGAATCTCGACAGTTGCAGGACCTTGCATAGCCATCAGTCGTAGGTTTGCTTTTAAAATAAATCGTTCTGCGTTTCTACCATGCCACATTCTTTGCTATCCAATTATGCTACAGCACGGCCTTGCTGATCTTCTGTATTACATTATACATAATTTGTGGTCCAGTCCAGAATGACCGGCAACATCTTGATCCTAGGCCCCGATAATTGACTAATGATCTTCGAAATGATTTTGCGCCGTGCCGATGGCGCCTGCATCACAGGCCAACCATTTTAACTCCCATATCTCATGATTGTGCGTGACCGGACTTTTCTTTTCAATTACCTTCATTCGTCGTCCGCCTCTTTTCGGGAACGGCCTGGAGTTTCTCCGGACTTCGTAACACTATATTCTCAACCCACAGGCCTCCTATATATAGCCCGAGGGCTTTAGTGTTAAGTCTGAGGTATATGTCGATGTGGTGAGTCAAGAGAGCCGAATCGCTCTTGATCGATATTTATATTTGCCTTTGAACATCGTCCTCCTGCTGCGTCCTAACTGCCTCCAGGCGCGGGCCGGTGCGGTACCAATTCTTGGGATCGTCGCCCAGACACTCGCCTATCGTAACCATCTTCAGGCCCTGACTCTTGGCGACGTTTATAATATGGCTGGTCAAGATATCGATCGTTTTATCGTGCTCGTGCGCCAACACGTTAGGGCCTTGGATTGCTTTGGTCAACTGTTCACTGACAATTTTCTTCGAAGCGTCCATATCGCCCTTCCAGTCTAATAAGTCTGTCAGCTTTGATTTACTCAGCGATGTTCACGACGGGAAAACACACCTTGAGTATCGATGTTCCAACGAATGACGTGGTAGCCGAGCTCACCAAGCAGGGTCTGGCACCTTTCGTCGCATTCGCCATAAGGCGGTCGTATATACGTTGGGAAAACGCCGAGAACTTTAACCAATGCCTCTTCGGGCCGATAGATCTCGTCAAGGAACTTGGTACGGTTGAGTAGCGGAAGGTGACCGTGCGACCACGTATGCTGGGCGAGTTGGTGGCCCTCGCGGTAGGCACGTTGGATGGCCGCCGGTTGACTCTCGATGTTAACGCCAGTGTGGAAAAAGGTGACTTTGGCTTTGGCCTCCGCCAGCATGTCGAGAAGCTTGTTCATCAGTGTCCCGGGGCCGTCATCATAGGTAACGGCGACGGCATCGGGCTCCGTGCATGATGTGATGATTTCTCCTGTATTTTGTTAACATGTGCGTGCTGTAGACAATCATGCCGTGACAGTTGTATTTACCATAAGGCACATTGCCTATGTGAGGACGGGGCACGTCTTTGGTGGGATTAACCTCGTGTCTAAAGCGAGGTCAGCTGGCGATCGTAAATCCATAGAGCCGACAATAGTGTTAACTTACGCCTGCACGTCGTTGCCACCGTTGCCGCCGCTGGCGCCGTTGCCACCGTTAATGCCGTTGCGGACGCTGCGCCTGGTATGCCCGCGGGCAAGGGCAGAGGCGACAAATCCAAATATTGCAATGATACTAGTGGACTTCATGCTGACGACTAAGTTATTTAAACGAATGTACCCGTGATATCGGAAAATTGATAAAAGAAGCGAGTGTATGTAGCTGAATATCTATTGATCGTAGAGGCGTCCAAGTTTTATCATGAATGCAAAGGAAGTCGGGTGTAGAAAAGGCGGTACGGGTAAACTTTTTTATATTTAGGTCCAACTCCTATTACAGCTACGGAATTGCCATTTGGGATTGTAAAAATAACCAACCAGAAACGGGCATCATGCGGCTACACATTGGCCGGGGTTGAACCTAACTAACCCAGCGTGGACCCTTGTAGCAGCGTTGAAATTAATAAGTCCTGCAAATGATTCCACCTCTAATTTACCACGTATAGAGCTGGAAATACATAATGCCGTATGACTGGCCGTTTCAGCGGTCACAAGATTAAAGTTTAATTTAAATAGATCACTTTCTCAACCAATTAGTCAGGTGAAGTCATTTTCGAAATTGTAAAGATTTGTAAAAGATTCTGCTCTGGATTTTAACATCACGTGGTAATGTACCTAGTTTCGTGTAACTGCTAATAAACCATTAATCTTTTTATGTGACACGGCCTTTCGTCCGTTTGACCCCAATTCATAATTTCGGCCTTAACATACAAGGGCCACCCACTTTCCACGTCGGCTTAAAGTATATGAATTTTCCGGTCAAATATACGTTCTTATAATTCATGTTACCATAATTTGCGTAAAGTTTTTATCACTTATTCAAATGCTGTTTCCGGGCAGTTAATTTGATCAAAAGATACACCTATTCAAGTTGTTGTGTTGTAAATTAACACGTTGATTTAACTACATAAGTAGTAGTGTTCTTTAGTTTAATGTTGGCTAGAACAACTTGACAACATTTGAAGATAAATCTCGAATATTACTTACTGGTAGAAAAGTGTGAGTGTTGAAAACTTTGCGAACACAAATTGAAAACCTGGATTCTCTAGATTTCACAGAGCAAATACAAACAAAATGTGACTAAAATAGTTTGTGAATATATCGCAGGTAAACTCTCAAATAAACGAGTTAAATTTGTAAGTATTTAATATGTACCGGTGTATATTGGCAATCTGAATAATGAGTTTTCTATAAATTATATTATCTCAATTAATATAATAATAAATTAGCTGCAATATTTAGACGCTCTTATATTGTTATAAGCATCCCTTTTTATCCTTGTCATGATTCTGAATTATAATTCCTTTTGTTATATAATTGATCGGAACGTTTATCTACTCACCTTCAAAACCTATCAAACTTTACGGAATACGATAGTTATTAATATCCGGTATTTTATCTGGAAACCTTTCATTCTCATGATCTTTCCTGCTTATCCTACTGTTCTCTTTCCCATTTTGAATAAAATCTTCTCAAAAATAACCAGACCAGAATATATCATAGGCGCAACCGTTTACAACATAAGCAACAATGAAAACAAAATGTTGATACTCAAAGCACCCGCATGCTACATCAACATGAACCCCTTTACGAGGACCTTTCCGGTATTATTGAATGACGTAAAAGCCCCCACTCCGACCTAGTGTCCCTGGTCGAGCTCATATATGCATCGGTATATATTTAGCCCTCAGG
Source organism: Pyricularia grisea (assembly GCF_004355905.1). Lineage (NCBI taxonomy): Eukaryota > Fungi > Ascomycota > Sordariomycetes > Magnaporthales > Pyriculariaceae > Pyricularia > Pyricularia grisea. The sequence continues at coordinate 1,136,965 of NC_044973.1, read as the reverse complement.
GGCACTTCCGCCCCGCTGATATATGCCGGGGAGCTATCTAAATGTAGCCAATTAGAGCATTTACTGGAGTATCCTAGTATATGAGAACATCTCTATTCATGGTGACCCTTGTCTGCGATTGTTCTTTTTTATATGGGCGCGCAAAGCCAGACGGCTTCGTACGCGACTCGTGGCAATTTGCATATGTCATACGCTTGCAAATGAACAGCTGATTTATTCTCGTTGGACATCTAATATTAAGCCCTATTTCTAAGACAAGTTATCGTTCAAATGGCCTTCGTCACTCGACATGCTAACCTGCCATTGATACTTGTGAAACCATTTTTATGCTACTAATAAATCGAACATCAAAGTATTAGCCCCAGTATAGCCCCTATAGGCTTACTGTTGCAGGCCATATTTACCCTAGTCACTGGTATTAGTCATTGACGGAAGCTTTCGTGTTTGATGATGTTTTAGTGCACCACTTACTCCTGTCGAATTATTATGAACAAGTCGTACGAGTTTGAGGGAAATTTCAATAGAAAGCCTAGGCCAACACCGCACCCTAGTCTTGAGGTCTAGTAATTCCACATTTGTGAGAATTAGCATATTCCCTGTCAATACCGTTATGAATTTAGTATCAGCCTTATTGGGCTTGCACGTATTGAATCACCGGAAATGCCAGTATTTGAAGGGGCAAACTTCGTAGGGAAATATGCACGCGCCTAGTGAATCATTCACGTCTATATTCCTAAAACCATCCCATGCTCGTCCTGCTGCGAGTCAAATTTCTGTCATCATCGTCTTCGCGATCCCCTCGTCAATCCTTTTGTGTTTTGATCGCACAGTCCGGGACAAGCTAAATATAGCCCTTGATGCAGCTCCAAGTAATACACTCGTGGTCGTGCTTCGCGAATTATAACCATGTTGGAGTTTAGGCACAGACTGAAGCGCATTTAGGGTACGGGGATTTTACGATTAATTGATTTGAGTATTTAGGTTCCATGAAGATCTAACGTAGTAGCTGATGTTCCATCTGTGTTTGGATATTGACAAGATACCTTTCCAGGCACTGCCCTTTATTGGTATCCTAAGTTGGGCGAGCATTTGAGAGCGATAGCCTCTGGATGTACTACATACCGATACGCCTAACAACCGTCTCTTGAGGTCGAACTCGTCCCACTGGGCCACTGTTGTTCACCTCGAAAAGTGTTCAAGCCTTTCTCCGTTGGTGAAACGATGGAGGATGTTGAGAGCTCCGGAAGGACAGTATCGACGACCGAGAGGGACAAGCGAGAGGTGTTTCATCGTGTTCAGCAAGCATTTGCGGGCACCTTTCACATACTGTGCTGTTGTGCTGTGGCATCAACGGCCCGCTCCAGGAGGACGACGTCAGCCAATCAGGGGCTTCTAATATGTTGGGAGCGGACTTTCAAGTTGCACCGTCGGTGCTGCAGATGGTTGCCATTGGAGGTCCAATCACTATCTGATAACCGAAACCTCGCTACAGTTTTCGGCTGGCAGGGGTTTTGATTACTACACAGCTTCATGTGCTTTCAGCGATCTCTTTCGTCCCATGATCTCCTGCGGGGGCGTTGGGGATTATGCGGTAATGTATTAGGTTCCGTGCGGTTATTTTACCGCCCACCGATCGAATAATTCATGACCATGTGGGTACGGTTTGGGGGATAAACCCCAAAGTATGAAACGCCACCTATTAAAACCAACTGCCATCCCAACCAACCTCTAACCTTCTATCAACAATCTCATCAGGTTCAGGCGGGGTATTCCCCGGTTGTGCCCGGAATGCCACTACCTCGGGAGTCGTAAGCCTGCAAAGAAGGTAAAGGGACTTGGGAGACTTGGGGGACTGGTGTTGAAAGGCACCGAGGCCTGCCAATGTTGAAACCGTCCGAATTCACATGCAATCAATTCATCTAAATGATTTGGGACTAAATTTGTAAGCTCACCTTGCCTTAAGTGGAATGTAGACAGCCTGATCTGTTCCCCTGACTTGTCACATGGACTCTTCTTTCTCCTTTTCGAATATGGGATGAGTGTTGTCGTAAGTTTCTCAATCACTACTGCTCCAAGTGCGGAGCTTGATTTCATGCCATGAGATGGCGTTTGCTTATACTAAAATATGCTAATGAAACCGAAGCTGCGAAATGCCACACGCTGATTTAGTATAAGTACAGCAGGACCTGGTGTCGTTTCTGAATGTTTTGGTAAATAGGCATTTGAACACTACACAACTCTACCAACCCTGATCGCTCCTGGTATCTATTCTTCACAGACAAGTACAAGTTTTGTACTCTTGCCCCCTTGTACCCCAAAAGAAAAATATCAACCATGCCCACTGTCACTAGAAAAGATGAAGGTGAGCTCATGCAGCTCACATCATCAATCAACATGGCAGCCGCCAACATCAAGGCGTTTTGCGAGACTGAAGGTTTCCAGCAGCCATCGCTCTTGCTGGCGCCGAATGTCCCCCGCAACCTCCAGACTGCGCCCTATTTCGAAGCCAGGGACGAGCTCCTCGCCTCGGCCGAGCAGCTCATCCGTCTGGTCCGAGGACCGAGGGAGCACTTGATCAGCCTCAGCATTGAGCACATTGCAAGCGCCTCTCTGCATGTCATCATGAAATACAAGCTCGCCAGACATGTACCGCTCAAAGGCACGACTACGTACGCCGCTATCGCCAAAGCGGTGGGCAAAAAGGAGATGACGCCGGAGCTGGTCGGGCGCGTGCTCGAACACGCTGCGACTTACGATTTGTTCAATGTCATGACCGGCGGCCTGGTGTCGCACAATATCGCGTCCTCCATGCTCGTTACAGATCCTGATCTGGAATCTTGGATGGAGATCAACTGCACCGTGGCCTATCCGGCCGGTGCAGCCATGGTTAAAGCCCTGGAGATGTATGGATACAGCCCAGAAGTAGAAGAGGCTCCTTATGGAGTTTCAATCGGGCAAAAAATTGGACAATTCGAGTCGTACAGAATCCCGGACGCCGACGGCAGACGGTTGCACGAAGTGTTCGCCCGTGCCATGAAGGGTATCGGCGCCGAGGGTAAATACGATTACCAGCACGTCGTGGACGCCGGCTATCCTTGGCACGAGCTGGAGAGGGGAGCTGGTCACCTAGTGGTGGATATTGGCGGCGGAACGGGCCACGTCTCGGTGGCCGTGGCGAAGAGATACCCAAACTTGAGATTCGAGGTCCAGGACCTCCCGGAGACTATCGCAATGGGCGAGGCGATGTGTCCGGCAGAGCTCAAAAACCGAATCAAATTTCGACCCAATGACTTCATGACGCCACAAACCCCGCGACGGGACCTCAACGGTGAGGGCGTTGCGTATTTCCTCCGTTGGATCCTCCATGATTGGAGTGACAAATATGCGAGCAAGATTCTGCAGGGTCTGGTGGTTGCTCTTCGACCACAAGATCGAATCATTATCAACGAGTTTATTGTTCCGGAACCGGGGACGACGAGTCCTCAGAGGGCCCGAAGGGCGCAGTAAGTCATGTCCTTTCATTTAACCCTGTATATGGTACTTGGATGCTAACAATACTTCACCAGTGACAATGATCTGCTGATGTACATGAATCTCAACGGCCGCGAGCGAAATGTTGGGCAATTTGAGGAACTGGGTAAATCAGTAACGCCTCAGTTGAAGGTGCACAGAGTTCATCGGCTGGTTCAAGGTGAGCTTTCCATCATTGAGATGGTTCGGGTTGACTCTACTTTGTAACTACTTGGATCTGTCTGTGTTTGGTTTCTGTATAATTAGAAGGTCTACTAGGGCGTTCAGAAGACACGGTAGTTATATTTAAAGTAAGGGAATGGAACCAAAACGAAGCTGTTCTTTGCCGCTTCGCCATCTTGACCATCAACGTCCAAAGCTGAAAGCAACGCTCGAACTGAAGTAAATTATGAAAAGCCAAAGCCCATTGCCGAACTTGGCCTTCTTTGTGCTCTTTGACTATTTTTGTTTTGCACTCTCCCTTACTTTCTATGACTTGTGCTTCCCCGTTTCCAAGTACCTTTACAAATTACAAGCCACCTTTGCCTGATGCGCAACCGAGACAAGCGGCAGCAAGAGGATTGAACCTCACGACATTCCTCGACAAGAAAAATGTAGCTCATCTTTAACTCTCATATCCCTAATCACGCGCACTGGCTTTGGTGCGACTGTGGAACTACTAGCGGCCAAGTAGTTTGGCTGCGGCTGAAAGGTTCCTCATGCAAAATCACCTCATGGCCAGCCCGCTTTACTCAGGGGCCGTCTTGGCATTCGCTTCCTTGGTCGGAATCGGGTGGTCCGTGGTGTTCAGCCCGTTTATAGAGACAGCAAATTAGGAGCTTCATAATTTAAGAGAATGTAGCCGGCGTACGGCGCTGGGGCCCCTTGGATTCTCTTCGCGATCTGGAACAACTTTAAAACCTTAAATGAAGCAAGCAACTAACTGGACAAGTATCATTGTGGGTTGTTCAAGGGTTGTTCTGGAGTTATAAGGGGGCGAGTTGGTTGAGTCTGCCTTGCACATTGTCTTTTACGCTTCTCCTCAAGTCTCCAGATTCGCTTCAGTTACGCAACAGTTATGCTACGCTCATTTCCTGCACTTCTTTTGGCTGTTGGCCACTTGGCCACCACCGTTAGCGCCGCAAACATGGTCTTTGGCGCCTACGGGAACCGCAACTGCGAGGCTTGCCTCGACAAGACTTTTCAATCGTGCCCTGGGGACTACCAGACCCGGAGCTACGCGACTGTGAGTAAAGATGGCCCAGTCTCCATCATCCTGCTATGGCTTCCATGCCCACACCATTACTATTGCAAAAAATAACTAGCAACCCTCCTGATACTGAACGCAAAACAATATCCACCCACAATCCTAGTGCATGTGCGCCGGTAACGGTGGCGCCAACGTGGCCACCTGTATGAGCGGCTACTGCGACCCGTCCTTCAACCACATCGTCGTCATGTCCTGGTACATGTACTGCACCATGTTCTTCAAGGAGCTGTGCCCCAATGCCAGGGAATACTTTGACAGCGAGACTTGGGACCGGCTTTGTTCGCCCGAGGCTGTTGCCAAGGGCGGCATCGGTGCATCGGGTTCTGGGTCTGGTACCTCCGACTCCGACTCAGGGGCCGGTTCTGGCTCATCCAGCTCGGGGGCTTCATCGAAAACGAAGCCTGGAGTTTCGTCGGGTTCTGGATCCATTTCGGAAGAAGGCGTGGCGGCTCTTGGGTAAGTGTTTCGGAGTGCATTTCTCGTCTGGTGTCTATTTTGCGCTGTTCTCGATATTACATGGCGCCTCCCATGAACCTGCTTGCGCGTGGATGTGATATTTTAACAAGATTACACTGAAACTAGGACTGGGAAGGCATCAGAGCCAGGGGCGACAGGAGCTAAAAAGGACAGCTCTGTCTCGTCGACCTCGAGCAAAGCGGTGGGGGCCACTGCTACAGCAATGCCAGTATTGGGCATGATGGCCGGGCTGGGCATGTTTGTTGTAAATATGAACGTATAGTTTGTGAATAGGAGATGAGTTCAAAAAAGCCATGATAATCCTGCCCATATCTCACAAGGGAATCTTCCAGGCATCATTTCAGACTTCCATTGGGAATTGCTGGTCTAAAGTGATATGATGTAGTCAGACTAGTCCAGAACCTTAGTACTCCTGTCCCCGTATGGTGTATCTATTCGCAGCCCAGAAGACAACTATGGTCATGATGGTGTTGAAACCAAGGTAGAATTACCCATTCCGGCAATATCTCCCCCACCGCCTCCACCACCTGACAAAATTCCTCGTGGCCACGCAAGTTGTGCATCATACGCAGGCCCCAGCACATCGGCGACGACTTGAAAGAGACGTGCTGCTGAGGGACCAATCAACCAAAGGTCGCTGCTTAGATGCAGCAGCACGGCATAGTGAGCTAAGATGACCAATCCGGCCGGTCGGCGCTGTTGGACCAGCTGGTTGAACTTGGCTGGACACCGGACGGACCAGGAAAATGTCATTTGATGTTGGTGTAGCCGCCTGCTTTGCTGCTGCAGAGGATGCTGCGAAGGTGGGAAGGAAAATAGCCCCGAATGGTCGAGGCCCGTCTGCAACAAGCTGATCGCTTCGAGGCAGGCGTTGAGGGCCTCGTCTTCCCCGTCGTTGCTATCATCGACTGGGGAGACTGTGCCAGTCAGAACCCTGGCATTATGCTGGTCCTTGACCCAATCCGAAAGAGCACGCAGCTCTTCTCCCTGGCCTCGTAGACGGGGCGTGTTCAGCTGCCCGACCAGCGAGATCAGTGGCCAAAGTTCAGACTCGAGCAGGTGAGGCCACGCGCTCGAGGCGACGACGCGCAAGCCGTTGTGAACCTGAAGGTATTGGCAGTAGCGGTCCAAAGCAGCCTCGGAACTGATGCCGTCCCTGTCGTCGCCCGTTCCCCGCGGAAGAGTCTCCAATGTATCCGCGAGCACATGGCGGCCCAGCGTGGACGAAAAGAGGGTGGCTGCGAGTGAGTTGGTCGCGTCGATGGTGGGCTCAAGGCCACTCCCGCCGTTGCGGTTATTGAAGAGTGAAAGGGCTCGGGTCTGCAGCCGTGAGGCCTGCGCTCGATAGAAAGCGGCACGCTGCGGCCGCACCAAGACGAGCTGCCGGGAAGCGATTGCAAGTATCTCGTGGAGAAGCCAAGGAAAATCCAGCGCCGTCTGCAACACCATCTTGGTTGCTGCTCTGTCAAAGTCTTGGTCGACCTCGGGGTTGGACAGCGCAAAGGTGTAGTGCGCCATGAGTTCCATGTGGTCCAAGTTCACCTCGGAGGCAGAATTATCCTGCACATCAAACTGCGACTGCGGGGATCCCTCTATGGCGATTAGGATAGGATGCCGTCGCACACTGTCCAGTGGTGCTCGGATGGAGTGAGACACAACATCCGGGCTCACGGGCGTGCCAGGCAAGGGGATCTGTCGTGGACTCGCTCGGTCGTCTTCAAAGTGGCAGACGCGATTGGTGATGGTGCAATTGGCACATTGCGGCCTTAGTTCATCACACTAGGACGACAAGGTAGCGATTCGAGTTAATTACCACTGGGTTGAGATATGAGGGGCTCGAGGAAGATGTTGAAGATTATCTGGTGTGCTCCTGTACCTTTTGGTGTCTCTGTTTGCATTCTTGACACCCGCGCCGTGACTTGCGATGAGTGCGGCGCTTCTTCATTGGCTTGGTCGGGATGGGGTTCCGAGCCGCCTGTCATCCGATATGCGAGGATCAAAGCGCTAGGTGTAGAGATAAAGGCTTGTTTGGTGTTGGCAGGTAGAAATGCGACGGAAAGAATGTTATACGCGTATCGAATTCACCAGTTGGAATGGTGAGCTGGATATGGGGAGATTTGCTGGGGTTGACAAACGAACGATTCGTAACTTAATTGCGTACCGCCGCCGTGGAAGTGTGAAGGTTACGTCAGCTTGGCCAGGCAAAATTGGCGGGTAGATCATAATGGAAAAAAAAAAAAAAATAGCCTGTGTTGCTTGTCAAGCTGGCTGTAGCCCTACGCAGCATGGCGGGGGCTGAGCAAGCTAGTGGTCTATACCCGTATAGGATCCTTGCACTAATTGACGTATCATTTCACTAGCGTCTTTCTATACGGGTATTCCCCAAGAACTATTTGCTATACGGGTATAGACGTGGTACAAATGGCTTGGTTTGCATGTATACCTAGTTATATATATATAGAGAACCTTCACGTCCAAACCAATGCTGTCGAACTATCTTGGGGAAGTTAAAAGAGATTACATGCAGCTTCTTGCGCTTGTGCCCACTTCGTTTCAACAAATACATAACATCACGCAGCGCACTACCAAAAATGGAGACACCACTTAAGTTCGTTTTCTATGCATACACGCCTTCGTTGCCCGCGGCCATAATCTTCATCATTCTATTTGCCCTATCTACCGTGTGGCACATCAAGCAGCTTTTTCAATCCAGAACATGGTATTTTCTTCCCTTCATCGTGGGATGTCTTTGTAAGCGAAATCCAAGTCCCGACATCTGGACCGAAGAGAAATCTAATTACTTGGCTTCACGCTATAGTTGAAACTGTGGGATATGTCGGTAGGGCCATCTCATCAACTGAGTCGCCCGACTTCACCAAAAACCCCTACATCATACAATCAGTGCTCCTTCTGTTGGGACCTACACTCTTCGCCGCGTCCATCTACATGATTCTCGGGCGACTCATCCACCTCCTCGATGCCGGCCAGTACTCTCTGGTGCCTGCTCGCTGGATAACAAAGCTTTTCGTCCTCGGAGATGTGCTCTCCTTCTTTGCTCAGGGGGCCGGTGCGTACCTTACCTACCTACCTACTCAACTTCAAAAAAGACAGCCAATCCATTGCGAGACTTGATAATAGCTACAAGAAGCCTGATCTGACCGGGTGCTAAAATAGGAGGCGGCTTATTGACTACGGCCAAGGCCCAGAACGACGTCACCAAGGGCGAGAACGTCATCCTGGGCGGCCTCGGAATCCAGATCCTATTCTTCAGCCTCTTCATCCTCGTGACGGCCGTCTTCCACGTCCGCATCCACCGCAATCCCACGCAGCAATCACTCAATGTCTCTGCACCATGGGTGCCAATGCTGCATGTCCTATACATCGCAAGCTTCCTGATCCTGGTTAGGTCCGTGTTCCGCGTCGTCGAGTACTTCCAGGGCTCGACCGGGCTGCTGATGACTCACGAGTACTTCCTGTACCTACTCGACGCGTTGCCGATGTTTACAGTATGCGCTCTGTTCAACTGGATGCATCCTGGCAAGGTCATTAGTAGGTTTAGTCGTGTCGAGGGTGATGGCGAAGCGGGAGTCAAGATAGAGAGCAGGCAGCGTTTGGAGGTTTAGTCATCAGGGATTGTCCATTGCTTGTGTGAAAGCATTTGCCAGAACTGGTCGTCCTTAGTCCAAGTTCTACCCCGCGCCCTCTGATATTGAGGTGGGGAAATCCCATTCACTTGTTCATAATATCCGATGACTTGGGGTTTGGACGAAATGCCCTATAGCAAACCAGTTAGCACTCAGTACGACAATCTGACTGGGAAGAAACTAATAACGTATCCTATAAAGAGTCCCAGCTGTAGACGATGGTGATATTTTTAAAGTGAAATCGTCTATGTGATGCCTTGGATGTTGGTCCTTATACCTAGTTGACATTTACTATGATACCTCTCCTGGCCTGATCTCTATTGAATTGCTGGAGAGCTCCGTCCCCGTTGGTATCAAATTAGTACTCCGAGTCCGACTTGCTTTGGGAAGGCTTGAAAATTATTTCGCATGTTATTTGCAATCAGGCTCGTGAGGTGAGGGGTTATGCTGAGCCCTTGCACGTTGTTGTCATTTGACCGAGGATAATCCCAAGATCTCCTTCGTCTAATATTATGGGACCATAGTAATACCCAAATGCCTTTCAAGTGTCAAAGTTCTGCCCTAACTAAGTTTGGTAAAAGCCTGGCGCAGAAAAGCATCTTGACTGATGATACGGTTTGTGGTGGCGGGAACTTATAACTTCACGCTCAGTATGCCCCATCTGGATTGGATTCACCATTTTCAACTCTGGCAAATTTCCAACCTAAACTTACTACCGTCAGCCCAGGGATCTCTTTCTTTCGCTGTGCTTGAATTATCAACGGTGAATTTGACAGAGGTTAAGATGCAAATATGCGAAGCAAATCGAGTGAATTGTTTTTGGCAAGCTTGACTTACAAACTCAACCACCTTTTCCGCAATAATTTCAACCTTATCTTGAAATAAAAGCTTTTAGCTTTCCTCCCGACAACTCTACCCCCGGATGGAAATAATATTTTACCTGATACTTGGCACAGTCAATATGAGAGCTACAACCAAAACCCGACCTTTTGTTTCAGCAATCTACATTACCAGCGATGAATTCCAGACTCTCAATGCACTCGCTGGTCAACCCTGCAATTTTCGATGAAAACTCGTCCGGAGTTTGATGGATGTATAAGAACCATCACCATGGCACCGGAGTAGAGAAGAATAGCCTTCACTGACAACTATACTGCCACAGGACAGATCACCCCTGGGCCAAGCCACGCGAAATACAATGTTTAACCTGCCAGTAATCGGCGTCGCAGCAGGCATCGCCTTGCTGTGCCTAATCGCCAGCCACCTACGTACACGCCGCAAACCCTTTCCGCCTGGACCGCCGGGCAGCCCCATCCTCGGCAATCTGTTGCAGATCCCGGCCAAAAAGGCGTGCCTCAAATTCCAACAATGGAGTCACGAGTACGGCATTTCCTCCAACGGGCTGCTCGGCCTGCGCCTGGGTCCCTGGGCCAGGTTTATCGTTCTCAACAAGCACAAACAGATCCGCGACCTCCTCGAAGGCCGCAGCACCATTTACGCCGGCCGCGGGCACGTCGCCATCATGGAAAAGATACGCGCCTGGACGAAGCCTGGTGAGCCCTACGTGGGCAACTTTGCCTCGTGGCAGTATAATGACGAACTGAAACGGGAGAGGAGGGCCTCCCACGAATATATGCTGCGGTCAGGCCAGGTCGAAAAATTGCTTCCGATCCAGGATGCTGAAAGCACGCAGCTGATGTGGGAGCTGTTGAGTTTTGAGCGGGACCAAAAGGCCGCGGGGGCCGCGGGGGCCGCGCCCGGGGCGCACCACATCTTCTTTTTCCGCACTTTCGGCGCCGTCGTGCTTGCGGCCGTGTACGGAATCCGCGGAAAGGATAGTGCGCCCAACTCACCCTTGGCCAAGTTCGAGTCGTTGGTTAAGGAGTTTATTCAATTGTTGGCGTTGACGGCCGCACCACCGTATGAGGTGTTCCCGTTTGTCGATTACATTCCCGAATTTATTAACCCTTGGCAGGGGTGGATCGTAAGGGGGAAGCAGTTCGGGATCCGCTGGTTTCTTTTTTGGAAAGAGTTTCATCAAATCGCGCTGGACTCGGCCGAACGTAAGACGAGCCGCGAGGGCGATGGGGTTCTGCTCAAATTGCAGGGTAAAGGGTATTCCGAGACGGAAAAACTGTCCTTTGGATCGACCATGATGAACGGCGGGGCCGATACAACGGCTATAACGTGTCTTACTATGATCGGCGCTTTAATCAACAACCCTGACATCCAACAGCAGGCCCGGGCGGAAGTGGATGCCATTTTTGGGGAGGGCGTTTTGCCTACAGCTGACAAGTTGAACCAGCTTCCATTTGTGAAGGCGTGTTTCTATGAGGTAGGATGACAATCCTTTGGATCAAGTCTCGCTCGCCGTCGATACAATTAGGCACCTCGTTTTCTAACACATTATTCTACCAGGCCGTCCGATGGCGACCGTTAACACCGCTCATGACACGCAGGGTTCGTCAGGACCACGAGTACGAGGGCTTTTTCATCCCCAAAGATACTATGGTGTTGTTCAACATTTGGGCACTATCTCACGATACCGATGTCTTCGAACGTCCTCAAGACTTTATGCCCTCCCGGTACTTACCGCAGTGTAGGGGTGACCCCGAAGCCAAGGCCAAGCCGCTACCGGTGTACGGGTTCGGAACGGGCTTACGGAACTGTCCAGGGCAAAAGATGGCCGAATATTCGGTCATGTTGGTGATTGCAAAACTACTTTGGGCATTTGAGATTTCGTCGCCCGACGGGAAACTCGACACGAGCATGGAGACGGGCTACGATGACGCGTTCATGTTGGCGCCGAACCCAGCCAGGTTGAGCTTCCGCCTGCGGAGTCAGGTTCGTGGGGATGTCCTTCAAAGGGAGTGGAAGAAGGCGGACGAGTGGCTTGCGCGGTTCGAATAAAAGTTGCATAAGTTCCCAGTGCTAGTTGACGGTGACGGTGAGGGAAAATTAGCTCAAGGTGAATTTCTTCAACATGGCAACTTGGCGAATGCGAATATGCGAATATGCGATTTGCCAGATGCGAGCTGTATGTGTAAGCACCACTTGGTTAGCGCGTTGGGGGGGAAAAAAAAAAAAAAATCATTCATGCAGTCCAACGGTTTGGTCGAGTTTGCCAAGAAGGGGATAGGGATTTTTTTGATTATGGTCATTCGCTGCAGCGAGGGTGGAATGTGGACTTGTTTCTCGTAGCAATCTACCGAGGTACCCAAGTTAGGTATAGGTATATACTATCTAGAGCTAATCTACACCAAAGTATTTTCTAATCATTTACCCTGCAACAAATCCAGCTCAGTTCAAACACCTGTCGTTCTACGTGTGTTCCGAGCAGCGGGACGGGGCGGGTCCGTCATGATTATGCGTAGAACCAGAGCGTATTTGCCTACCTATGGAAAGACAGGCTCGCATTCGCATTTGCGACGCTTGATCCAATCGGTAGGGCGGAGTGGGGCAATCTTGAGTGGGGCGGAACCCCGAGGAGCACCGCGCTAGCTTGGCTGTGTAGCGTCAAATTCGCACTCGGAAGCAAATCGTCGAGTCAAAATCGATCATCAGGGATAGCATAGCATGCTCGCATTCGCATCTTGTTTCCTTGGCACTTCGAGAAGATGGATTGTCTGCAAATTCCCGGAAGGATGGATAAACGTTGTGGAGAAGCCGAGGTTGTCATTGTCTTATGGGTATTACGAAGTAGGTATTACGCCTAACTGCGACGTAAAATGAGGCAGAGACTAAGGAGGCCAGACATGGGATTTCAAACAGCATGACGACGTTCAGGTCAGGCACCGGGCATAATCCAGAACAGAAGTCAATTAGCCCCAACTGGTCGACGAAATTCCGCCCCATCAAAATCAATCATCCCGACTCTCGCATTCTCCTCCGATGCGTATGCGATGAACACATGTGGCACCTAGTTCGCTAAAAACGCCATTGTATTCGTCGCACGAACCCTGCAGCGGCTCAATTCCCCACGCGGTGGCAAGCACCACTGTTTGTCCGTCAAGTCAAGTTTGTCAAATTGCATGATTCTGAGCGAGGCCTCGGCAGGTGGGACAGCCTTGGCAGGGTTGTACTTTGTCTCCTAAATTCCTGTAGGGCTTGTTGGGGAGGAGATTGATATAAAGTCATGATCGACTTTCACCAGACTTTTTGAGTTCCGACTTGACTCTATTCCCAACTCAACCACGACTTTCAACCATTGCAACTACACAACATCCAGTACAATTGTACATCATAATCGCAAGTACGAAAACATAATCACCAACACAGTCTTCGATTCCCAATGGCCGCACCAGCCCCCAAGATCATCATAGTCGGCGGCGGCCCTGTGGGCATGACCGCCGTCCACGCCCTCACCAGAGCTGGCATCGACTTTGTCCTCCTCGAGAGCAGACCCACCATCGTCATGGACGCCGGTTCCAACCTCGTCCTATCCCTTACTGGCCTGCGAGCCCTGAGCCAGTTCGGCATCCTACCCGCCCTGGAAAAGTGCAGCTCAGCACTTGCCAAGTTCAGCCGGATCGACCACCAGGCACGCGACATTGGCGACACCATGTTTTTCACCTACTTCCAACAAAAGTAAGCAGTCTGCAATGCGTCAAGAGGGCGATTCATTCTTTTTTTTTTTTTTTTTTTTTTTTTGCCATCGCATCTCCTAACATGTTTTGTGTCAGCTTTGGTGGTTACCCACGAGTCATCAGCCGTCACGACCTGATGAAAACCCTTTGGGAAGCCCTCCCGGCCGACGCACAAGCCAAGGTTCACGCCAACAAGAAGGTTTCCGACATCCGATCAACAGATAACGGCGTCATTGTCGAGTGCGCCGATGGAACCTCGTACGAAGGCTCCGTGGTGATCGGCGCCGACGGCACCTACAGCACCGTCCGAAAGCACATGAGCGCACTGGTCCCCAAGGAGGCCGAGCAGACCAAGACCAACGGTGAAGGCCCCTTCCTCACCAGCTACCGCTGCTTCTGGCTACGCTTCTCGGTCCTCCCCGGAATCCAGCCCGGCGACGCCAGCGAGACCCACGGCCCCGATGCCACCATCCAGGTGTTTGCCGGCGACGACTCGGCCGTCGCCGGTGTGTACGAGAAGCTCCCCGAGCCCACCCACAAGCCACAGCGCTACAAGCCCGAGGACGAGGAGGCCTTTGTCGAAAAGTGGGGCCACCTGCCCCTGGTCGAGGGCGGCTCCATCACCCTGGCCGACGCCTACAAGGCCAAGCACCAGTCCGGACTCGTCAACCTCGAGGAGGGCGTGATCCAGTGCTGGAGCTCCGCGGGACGCGCCGTGCTGGTGGGCGACGCCGCGCACAAGTTCACCCCGTCTACCGGCGCCGGCTGCAACAACGGCATCATCGACGTCGTCGTCCTGGCCAACAAGCTCAACAAGCTCTTCTCGGGCGGTGCGGCCCCTTCGCGCGACGACCTCGACGCCGCCTTTGCCGAGTACCAGACCGAGCGCCGAGAGGTCGTCACCTCGGCGTGCAAGCTGTCGGGTGGGGCCACCTCCATGGCTTCATGGAGCAGCGGCTTCCTCAAGTTCCTCGACCTCTACGTCTTCTCGAGCCAGATGGTGCAGAAGCTCTTTGTAAACATGAACAAGAGCGCGGTGGCCAGGATGCCCATCTTCGACTTTGTAGAGGGTGAAGAGAAGCTGGTGGGAGCCGTTCCGTGGGTGAATGCGATACCGTCACCCAAGGCCCAAGCTGTATAAGGTTTGGGTGGCTTTAATGAGATTTGTGGCCTTTTCTTTCTCGTTTGTTTTTCATTTGTAATAGCCTAGACATATACCTGACATAGAATTTCCTTTGTGATTTCTTAATAATACATATGATGACTTTACTTTGATAGGATTCTTGTGACATGCGATCTTACTTTGCCGCCATGTGTAAGATAAAGTTTTTTTTTTCCTATCCAGATATGCATCTTGAAATTTCAGGCTGAACTCCCCATCACAGTTGGTTGAGGTTTCCGATTTCCAAGTCTGTCGAATCTTCACTGGGAAGGCTCGTACCCGAAGGACTCCACTACGCACTTTACAACAGCAGGAACTACCTTGGCAGACAAAAATGTTCAATGGAGGCGATTAGCGACTGATCTCCTCGTCACCTAGCCTCACATCCCCCGCCTGCGACTCAAAATGAAAAACCCCAAAAGCAACACATAGCGAACATCATCATTCTCACAAACGCCCACCTCTGTCCTCCAAACAGCCACCAGAGACAACCCCAAAGCCCAGCCCAGCAGACCCAAACACCATGCCAACCGATCCTTCCAACCCGCTAACCTACCTCCTGGGCCCACCCGTCTACAAAGACTGGCTCCTGCTGAGCGCCAAAACAATCCGCGCGCTTCTCTGGGCCTTCCTCGTCGCATCGTGGGTCTTCGTCTCGGCGCGAGTGGCCAACGGACAACTCCCCACCAAGAGCCTCGGCACCTATGCCATCTGCCACGTTTGGATCGGCTGCGCGACGTCGGACGTGCAGATCTTGTACATGCTGCTGGCGTCGCTCGGCGGCAACGAGATGGTGGTCGCTGCCATGGGACGCGGCCGTGCCAGGGCGATGAATGTGGTTGCGTTTGTCGGGACTTGGTGGATCGGCTTGTGCTTTTATCTCTGGCCAAGGGAGCTAGGGGAGATGGGTAGCTCTGCTACTGTTGCTTCAACTTCGGCCTTGCGGGGGTTGGGGTGAGATGAAGTGAGGGCTGAAGGATGCGTGTGGGAGCGGTGGAGATGGTTGTCTGATGTCTCTTGGCTGTGTGTTGATGTGATGCGTGGTCTGCTTCGGTATTCCATGGCTCAGGTAGCTAAAGATACTAAAAGTGCTCGAAACCCCGGAATCACTTCATTTGTCTTGTACTGGCTGTCTAACAAACCGGATTAATTCGGTATGGACCACTTAAGGACTTGCAAAACTGGACGGGGGAGGCAGAGGCAACATAGAGGTTTGAGAGGCAATATCAATGCACGGAGGAGTAGCGGATATATGAGTATTACGAGGACAATAATTACTCTTTGGTATTTCCGGCCATGTGTGACTATCACATCAAGTCTGGGATTTACACAGTGAAGCTAAGTCGCGACTGTCAAGTTATCAATATGGTACTTTTGTGTGATCTGGCTTTGGCCAAAAGTTTCAACGGCCGGACAAAGTGAAGTCGCACTGTCGTGATAGGCATTCACTTGAGCACCGAGACTCTTGCGACCATGTGCAACCATCTTTCTATTTCAGGCACTTGTGTCACTTGCGACAATGGATGGCCATTATCATGGACCGGATTGTGCATGCTTTTTCTTTCCTCAGTTCCAACCGGGCTTCTCCTGACTACCTCAAAAAAAAAAAAAAAAAACTCGGAACCCATCAGTGAGCACATAACGTCTCTAACCTAGCAATCAACTGGGTCTACACAGTGGGTGTTCACATCTGGTGTATTCATGCATAGTCCTCAATATTTATCCTAACTATCTACCTAGGAGCTACTTATCTATCTACTTCCTTCCTTCTTGCATCCACTTGGTAACGATTGAAATCTATTCGTTTTAGTGAAATAACCATACAAGCACCAACGCCAAAACATTCAGGACACCCTTCTAGGCGTGCTCAAGTCCCTAATACTGTGTGTTGCAATCGAGGAAGGCGTTGAGAACACTGCAAACATTGTAAGTTTCTGCACTTGAGGAATGTTTCTCAATGTCGTGTTGTGAATATTGGTGAATAAAAGTTGCTTTGTTTGGAAAATCGGACAGGGGAAAACATTACGGAAAGGGTTTTCAGCAAGACCACCGACGGCGTATTTCCCTGGTGGGGTAAAATTCAATGTGGAAGTCAATTCGATAATATTGAAGTTGGATATTTGGATATAAATCTGCGACTGCTACAAAGATAGCAAACAACAACCTTCAACAAGTCCATATCTCTTCCATAAAAACGCACGAACGAGAAAAGAAAAAGAAAAACAAAAAAGAAAGAAAAAAAAAGAACAGAGAGAAAGAAACAATAGACAATTTTTTTTCGCAAAACTCTAAAATTTGGTTTTTTGCGAAGCCAACTTTGTGCCCAAACTTTACTCTAATTCCCGTCAAGGTAAGGTAAGTTGGGACTACTGTGGCAGAGGTTTAGGCGACATTCTCCAGTGGCTTACCTCATTTAACCTTGGCAATATCAATCCAGGATCATAAATAAGACAGGACGCCCACAAGGGTAATCCATTTGTATGGTCATATTTTTGTTGCTGAATCGTACCTTGATTAATTTGAGTTTGGATCCTGCCAAGTTACTGCCACCGCATTTAGTGCGGAAAATTGCCGAAATTTCGATCCATATTTAGGCATTAACCCCTCGTCCCGCCATCACAAGCGGCCGTTGTCCTCATGCGACATGTTCAACCTTATAACTTGCCGAATTCTTACTTGCAAGCTATTTGGGCCATTGCAGTCTGGTCAACCATCGGGTTTAAAAGTATAAGCCCCAAACCCGAACCATGCGACCTCTGGCTCGTCTAGCTCAGTACTGCCTGCTACTCTCGGCAGCTGCGTTTGCTCCATGCCGATCGCAGACCCATGAATACGATGTGGTTGTCATAGGTGGTGGTTCTGCCGGCACTCATGCAGCCACGCGACTGCAGCAGATAGGAAAGTCGGTCTTGCTGATCGAAAAGGAGGATCGTCTGGGCCGCAACGCCAACACATACAAAGATGCACAGACTGGAGTCACTTTCGACTACGGCATTGTCAGCTTGGTGAACATCACCGCCACCACCGACTTTTTTGATAGTCTAGGCGTGCCCCTGAAAAAGTTCAATGGCCAATTCGTTCCAAACGAGCAGGCCGTCGGTGCAGACTTTAAGCAGAAAACGAAGGCTGCCAGTTGGCCGCTCTCGAGCAAAGACGACGTGACAGCGGCGCTCAAGGCATATCAGCAACTTTTGGAGAAGTATCCCTATCTCAACAGTGGGTATCATCTGCCGGACGAAATACCAGACGAGATTCTCATGCCGTTTGGTGATTTCTTGGAGAAGCACAACTTGAGCGCCATTGCATATCAGGGATGGCTGGTGTATGGCGGCATGGGAAACGCACTCGCGCAACCGGCGCTGTACATGACGCATTACTTCAATATGCTTCAGGCGCGGGCTCGGTTGGAGGACCTGCGTGTGACTGAAGCAAACAATAACATGCAATCACTTTGTAAGTGCTCATACGCAATGATGTCTTGTGTGCTGGTTTTCTGACAACAATCCTCAGTTGATGCTGCTCAAAAGAAACTGGGAGATAATGCGATAGTCGGGGCGAAAGAGACCAAGGTCAACCGGCGTGCCGATGGCGGCGTGGAAGTGCAAGTAAAGACGGCTTCTGGAGCCAAGACGGTTAGAGCACGCAAACTTGTTATTGCTGCACCACCTACACTCCAAATTCTCCAGTCTTTCCTCGACCTCAGCACTGAGGAGACTTCACTCTTCAGCCAGTTCAACAACAGCTACTATTGGAATGCTGTCGTCGATAACACAGGCTTCCCGAACGACACTGGCATCTACAACTCGGACGCGAAAGCCAAATTTGGTATCCCTGCCTTACCTGGTATCTACAATTTTGAGCCCACCGGGGTTCAAAATCTGCATGCCGCGTATGGAGGGAGCCCATCCCGTCTATCTGACAAGGAGATTGAGGATGAGATAACGAGTTCCATCTCTGGAGCTCAGCAAGCTCTTGGATATCCAGGCCTTCAACCAAAAATCGTCCAATACAACAACCACTCGCCCTCGGGATTGACGGTATCGGTTGATGCCATTAGGGGCGGCTTCTACAAGAGGCTGAACGCGCTGCAAGGTCAGCAGAATACATTCTGGACCGGAGCTGCCTGGTGCTGTGGAAGCTCGAGTTCGATCTGGAATTACACGGAACACGAGATTCTGCCCCCGCTCATAGCTTCACTCGACAGGTAGAATTGGTACATGAGTACAAGTGCAAACTCTTCAAGTCTATTCTGGCCAATAATTGCATACAATGCACAATGTACTTTTCCTTTGCCTACGTCTTTAAGCGTCTAGTCTTAGGTCAACACCTAGTCAATCCAATTGGAGTTGCTTGCGTTGGAGCATCCCGGATTGCCAGTGTTCTCCCCGTGAAGCTTCTATCAAAGAATTGCGCATATCCTTCTTTGCCTTTGTTGTTGTGACCAACTGTTCTCGGAGGCTACAAGTACTAAATACTTTCGTCAACACCGAGTAAATACAGGTGAATAATAGTAGGGGACCATCCCAGAGCAAGTACCATATGAGGCTCGGCTGAGCAGAAGAGCCATGAATGCCAGCCAGGTACAGCAAACGAGCCAATGGACTTTACGAGAGCAAACAATTCCCGGATTACGAAAGCAAACAGTTTCAGACTGTGGGATTCCATTTTGAATGCGGTTATTGACGCCATGGAAGAAAGAAATTTTCACTCTCACCCTTTTATAAAATCGTCGATCCGCTCTGCCATTCTCGCCATATCTTTTCTTCCTCTCCTCTCCCTTCTCCTCATGACTTCGGATTGATCGCTCGCTCTCGAGGGCCAGATTCCACCAAATCTCAAACCCCAGCAAAGATCATGTCAACTATCCATCAGTAGTAGCGGTCACGCCGAAGACGACCGGACTTTACACACGACATGGATCTCGCGGTGTAGATGAAATACGGCTAGGTTCATACGGATGGGAGCTCCCTTCGGAACCACCTCGTCCATTTACGTCTTCGAATGGACAGGGCAAGTTCAATCGCAACTCAAGTCATCAATAACCCCTCTCTTCATGCTTCGAAGCACGCCTCGGCAGACAGTTTTCGCTCAGCAGTCAGTGTGCTGTGTTCTCCAGCATCCGTCGCAAGCCATTCTTCCTGTAAGATATGTCTGCTTCCCCGCCCATCCAACAAAATCTGGACGGTTTCTCGGACGACAAAGCGGAGACTAACAGATCATATGTCTCTCACAGTTAACCAGGAACTCGACGTGAAGCTGGCTGGTGTAAGCATGCAAATGGTCAGCGATGAACTTCAAGCAGAAGGACACAAGAACGAGGAGACACATCACTGTCAGCAAAATGTCTCTCTACCATGTGACGGCAGCCACAAGATCGACTGGTCCAATTTGACCATGCCAAGACTGATGAAGACTTCAGAAGTTTGAATGTGAGAGGATCTATACGAGATATGTCCGCCGGCAGACAACAGACAACGGGGTTACTTCTATCTAACGGTGTACGCGTTGGGGAATACTCCATGACGCGGCTGCCGGCGGGCTGCGTCAAAAGACATTTTAATCTTCTCACCGTGCCCTCACATCCAACTTCACAGTCTTCATCTTTCCACAGCACAGTCAACCAGTACCAGAGATCGGCAAGCAACCAAGCAGCCCAGGCATTTGCTCGATGTCATTTAAGCAGGGCGACATGAAGAGCACCGGAACGCCAGTCTCTCAGTGTTTACGCTTGGCATGGGCCATCCACAAGGACAAGTTATTGTTCAGCTTCACTTCAGTCTCAGCCACCTTCCCTTCATTTCACTCTTTTTACTTTGCTTCATCTTCTTTCCACCTTTTAGTTCAAGATCCAGCGTTTCATCTTTTTGATACCCACGCATCATCGCATTTCTCTTGGTTTTGTCGGTTGTTTTCGACCTTACGGTCTTTCTCGCCATGCACTCGGCTCCCCTGTGGTCCTCGAACTCTCATCATACCCGTTTCCAGTCATTTGTCTGACTTGTGGTCTTACTGGATGCAATTTTGCGCTGGATTGGGGTGCATTGCCGACTTCTGAGTCTGGGAAGTTTTTTGTTTCACGCATGTCGTGCAATCCAGGTCAGCTCTCCCAAGGCAGCAACCTTCATAACGGCCGGCAAGCCCGTGAGAGGTCACATTGGTAGCAGTTACTGGCACGACCTCGAGCCCGAATGGCACAGATGCGCTCCTTGTTGGCCGATGGCAACGCTCAAGAGGAGGACTCCGTTCCCGCGAAATAAGAGTTTCATGAGTCGGATGAGAATAGAAGGTGAGAGTCCCCAGCCCTTTGCCGATTACAGTTTTCGGGGCTGTTATTAACAGTTTTACAAAGATCCTCTACCTGGCACGAGCAGGTCTCCATTTAACGAAGACAATCAGTAGCACCATCTCTCTGTGGCAGCTAACCCGATTCCTGTAACAGATTAACGCCATTTATACTAATGTTTATGCAGTGCCAGCTCTCGCTGCCTGGTGATGGAGAAGCACCTGTCCTCTTGGTCAGCTGAGACATTGTGAGAGCTTACTTATCTATTGAAGTGGCAGAAGAATTCAAGGTTACCTGCTCTTGCAAGGACTCGGCGAAGGTTGTCGGCCTAACGTGCAGCCTTGGCTTCCTCGCTGCACTGCCCACCTACAGCATATCGCCGGGAATAACTGGTATTAGAATTTGATATGTCAAGGTGAGACCCTGTTTTCTTTTCTGTATACCTTATATCGCTGGTGCGGATACTAATACTGCTGCCGCTACTTATAGGATTAGTACGTTTGCAGCGCACCCGCACAATGCATGTTTTTTAAGAAAAAAACCAATCGCCCTGGCAATTCGCAGCACTTAAGAGTCAAGAATCAGTGTTTTTTCCTGCATTATTAAGGGAGGGTAACAACTATGGGTCATGGGGATAGTACGCGTTTAGTCTTGTCGCTTTACTGGGGCAACATATTTCCACCATTGAGGCATGGTGCAATCCGAGTTTAGTCGCTTATGGTAATACCGCAGTCCAGTTACACAGAAATATTCAATTGGCTTATGTCGCCATTGGGTACAAGATGCAAGTCATAGAGAGATGGCATCCGGTTTGGTTTGGCTTCCTCGGCTTGAAGTTGTTGGTCCCCAGGTTGGCAGACTGAGTTTTCGCCGCCACCATAGGATTGACACCCAAATTGTTTCCATTTCTTGGCATCCACTTTTAGTCGCGAGCCCAAGTTACTGCGAATGGAGCGTTAATTCCATGTTTCTTTCGAGGCGTTA
Source organism: Pyricularia grisea (assembly GCF_004355905.1). NCBI lineage: Eukaryota > Fungi > Ascomycota > Sordariomycetes > Magnaporthales > Pyriculariaceae > Pyricularia > Pyricularia grisea. The sequence continues at coordinate 1,115,049 of NC_044973.1, read as the reverse complement.
ATTTGACTGCGACTAATGTTGTTTTTGGTGGTAATGGCTTGTTTCGTAGCCAGGACTTGAAAGTGCAGTTGGTGGATTGGGTTGCTACAGAAGGGGCCTGTCTTTCTGTTTCTTGTTTCTTTCCTGCCTTGTCACTACCGTAATTAGCTCCAGTCTAACGCACTTGTCGGACAAGTCAGAGTCTTAGCTTCACCGCAACCTCACGATGACGGTTGACCAAGAACCGGGGCACTAGAAGATCACATCATGATTCATTCCATGTGTAGCGTAGTCTAGTCAACCACTGATTTTGACATTCATAAATAGATCCTTATGATAGTCCGTGAAATATCTTATGGCCCATATAGAGGATTGTGAACTGACGACACTGGAAAGTGGTCGAATGGATCTTTCGAGAGCAAGTACAAAGAGAGACAGGAAAGAAAGCAAGCCCACACAAGTTGAGGTCCCATACCGCCAGTGGCTCCTAGCTCGTAGCCATATCGCGAGAATCAGCATCGAGCCATTTTGCCTTCCGGCTAGACTCATGCAGCAGTAATGGTTCACGTTCCATATGTGCCTGGGCAGTACAGCACACTATCAGGCGGCTTCACCCTTTTTGTCCGCCTCGCGCTCCAACACGTCCCTTGACATGAGTTACCATCTGACTGCAAACAGGCTCGTAATGTCACCAGCGCCTCAACAGTGCCAAGCTCGATGAGCTGCTGCGTTATCTGGGTCTGAGCTGCTCACTTGGATACTTGGATAACCGTGCCCATGCCAGGCTGGCCCCGAATAGGTCTAAGGGCGTGCAAAGTGTGCGTCCCCTCCCGTTGGGAATGAAAGATGCCAAGAACGGCGTGTTGCTTGGCGGGTTTAGACGAGGTACTATGTAGATGGTGTGAAGGGCCATTGGTAGTGGAGACTTGTCGTATCGAACGAACTCGGTGGATCGATCATTTTGAAGAGTAGCAGACAGCGTTTGGATCATGCAAGGTGTAGGAGCATGGGTAAAAAAGTGATTTATGCTGAGGAAGGCCTGCAAAATGTTACATAACAGATACTACTACCTATGCAATGCTCATACCCAAATGTCAGGAACAACATAATGCGACACCTGTTACCGAAAAACAATCTTGTCTCGCTGAAAAAAAATAGTTTCTTCATGGATGATGCCACAGCCATGGTTTCAAAAAGCCTACAACCTAAAGATCCGCACATTCCCGCCAGGGTTCTCCCTCAGCAGCTTGGCGTTCCTCCACCCATAATAAAACCTCAGGCCCAGCGCACCCGCGGCGACGAAGAACAACAGTGCGGCGTTGGTGAAGTGCCCGGTCGGGTAGCCCAGCTTGGCCTCGTCGGACTTGTAGATCCAGACGCCGGGGATCTGGCCCAGGCCGCCGCCGATGCTGACGTTGATGGCGATTGCCAGGCCGACGGCTCCCGTGCTGAAGATGTTGGACGACAGCCAGCCCAGCAGGGGCGGGATGCAGCTGAATGCGCCCGCGGAGGCGAGGATCAGGCAGCCGTAACGCGCGGCAAACGCGGATGGCGGGAGGATGCCCGAGACGAGGAAGCCGACGCCGCCTAGGGTGGCGCAGACGGCTGAGTGGACGCCACGGGCGTTGAAGTGATCGGCAGAGTACGAGGTAATGATTTGCACGACTAGAGTTGAGACTTGATATTAGCTTTTGCGACATTAGTTGCTTGTGTTTTGTGTTATTGACTCACCATAGGCTACAGCGTATGGAGGCACTGTCATGAGTTGCGCTTGCAGGTCAAAGTAACCCAGGCCGGCAGTGATGGTGGGCGTGAACAATGACAAACTGCTGAACGGGGTCGAAATTCCAAAGTAAATGGCGTAGTGCCCGTACAATCGCCAGTCGGTTAAGGTGGCCTTTGCCTCGGCCCAGCTCATGCTGCTATGGTGTTGCTTGCTGCCGTCAATCGCCAATCGGGCGTGCGAGATATCGCGCTCCCTGGTTGACAGCCGTGACCACTCCTCGGGAAAGTCGGGAAGCAGGAACCAAACGGCGAAAGCGGATAGACAGCTGGGCATACCCTCGAGGATGAAGAGCCATCGCCAAGCCGACAGGCCGTGCACGCCGTTCATGTGACCTATTGCGTACGCAAGAGCACCACCAAAAGCACCTGCCAGGGTCGCGCTGGCTAGGATGAACGCGACGCGGACGGAGCGCTCCTCGGCCTTGTACCAAAAGGTCAGGTAGTAGACCAAGCCAGGGAACAGACCGGCCTCGAACATGCCGAGCAGGAATCGAACGCCGGTGATTTGGCCAAAGGTAGAGGTGCCGCCCAAGCCGATGGTGATGGCGCCCCAGCTGAACATCAAAAATGCAATCCAGCGCGACGGTCGCAGCTTTTTGAGCAAGATGTTGGATGGCACCTCGAAGACGGCGTAGGCGACGAGAAACACCAGAAGCGCGATGGTGAACTGGTAGCTGGTGGTGTTGGTTTCTGACTGCATATCGTTTTTGGTGCTAGAGTTGAGGATTCTTGCATTTCCTATGTTGGAGCGATCGAGGTAGCAAAGGAAGTAGATGGCTGCCGACAATGGTAGAATGGCCATATCTTGCTTCCATACGAGTGCCCGTTCCTCCTCCTCGGTGAAGGTGGTGAGTGGCGCTTCATCCTTGATTGAATTGGTCAGTGAATTCGAGCCCAAAATTTCAGTTGTGTTTTTTTTTTTTTTTGTTCCCAACGATTATACAGGGTAGGCGCTCACATTGTTTTGGCCGGGCTGAATCTCGAGCTTGACATCGTCCAATTTGTCCGCGCCGGACACGCCGCTTTCCTTCTCGGTAGAGGTAGCCATGTTCGCCGACTGAGTGGTGTGCAAATCGCACACGTTACAGAAAAGAGCGAAGATGGAAAGGAAGTATAGGTGCACAATACAGACGAAGAAAACAAAATCAACGCTGCAAGAACAGCAAGCAAGGCAGATGGGTGCGCATGCGGCGGTCAGTCAGCAAGACATGCAACAATCAACGTAAGCATGGCCCATGGGGCCGTGATGGAGAAAATCTTTTTTGTTCGCCCGAACACGGACCACTCCATGTGCCGAAGCTTATCCATTGTATGCGGGGAATGGTCGGATAACAATTGACCGACTGAGTTAGCAGAAATAGGTAGAGTAAGGTAGGCAACGTTCTGCTTGGTTCACAAGAAAGGACCGAAGTCAAGCAAAAGCAAGTCGACAGTTATTAAATTTCAACCAAGGCACCCCACCCACCTTTTGCTAGCTCCAATCGCACAGTGGGGTATGCGGAGTGGTTGGTTGGGGTTGGTTGGGTTTTCCATTGAATTGTGGGGTCTTATGAAAGTAGAGGGGGGGAGGTAAAGGTTGACAGTAAGCGGGCAAGGCGGGGTAGCCTCGGGACCAGATTGCTTGTTGTATTGTTGTGCCGCCTACCCGCTGTTGACGAGAACTAGTGGACGGGAGTTGGAAGCTTGGCGTGAGCTTGGTTGTAGTTTTCTCGGCAAATAACTTCAAGAGGATTTTCATCAATCGCCTTGTACGACGTATGTACAACGTAGGTCTTTGGCAATTTGAGTTTTGCAGCTATAGACAGCTATAGCCAGGTCTGCTTTCAATCAATTAATTACAGGATGCAATCTCGCCCCTGTCGCAGTCGGTTTCTACCCTCACCCCAACCCTAGACTCGAAAATGTGGAATATTTGCGCCTGGTCCTCCTCGATTGGTCAAAACGAGACTCATTTCGGTTTGATAATTTCTCATCGGAGTTCGTCTTTTGCATCTTGTGCACGCATTTTTACTATATTCACCGATATTATCCACGAAGGTATGCAGCACGACACAAATTAGTGTAGAAATTTTGCATGGGACCCCTGGAGCGCAAACTCTATGTACGGGGTACTCAGGTAAGCAGTGTCACTCGCCTTTGCCTGCGCTCACCGGCCCGATTCAAGCTTGTCGTGGTAATTACTTTGTATATACAGTTAAATGACTGACGAGCTCATCCGCGGCAGGCCGATGTTTCAAAAACCAAAGTTCTGACCCAAGTAGTATTTGTTGGTCACCACTACAACCTTGTTCTAAATTACAATCATCTCATGGATTTGCGCCATGTCCAATGCTACGTACTTAGGCATTGACTAATCATGAAAAATGAAAAATAAATACAACAAGCGCAGAACACAGTGATTTCAATGCACAAGAATAACCGCGACAACCGCCCTGCGATATTGCTTGGATGCTCAAAGCCAAAGATAGTTCTCACTACTCATGATTTCACTGCCACCCTTGTCAGATGAGAACCCGTAATATTCAATTTGCGCAACACGACAATAATTATTGCTTTGTGTCCACATAGCAAATGAGCGAGAACCTGTTGCAAACCTTCACATTCCGATGCCAGCGTGCGGTCCTTTCGACGACACTAGGCAGCAGTTGGTGGATTTGTTGCCGGCTTATACACGCCACCAAGACACAGACAACGATGTCGCGAGAGCTAGCCTATCTCATTCGTGGTGACTTGCATCACGGAGGTGATTATAATACAGAATGACCCAGGTCATCGGAAGTTCAATCGGCGAAAGCGACGGCAGTTGATAAAACTTTTTTTCTCAACGCGCAACAATAGTGAGCGCATGAATCGTAGGCGAAAGATTTTATGATTTATTCGTCTGCCAATCTATCCCTACTATATTGGGGGGTTTTACTCTATTATTAGAAGATAAATGACACATTCCCTTGTGTCTTTCAAAAAAAGCATACTTTAACAACCAACCACAGCAACTCCATTTACTCCTGTGCAACTACGGTAGTGGCCATGAATTGCTTGTAAGCAGGAATGGACCAGCGACGTATCCGCTTGCCGTACTTGATCATGATGAAAAAAGTAAACGTGCAAGCAAGGGAAATCATGGCGGCGGTGATGAAGCAGTTCTGCAGACCCTGGGTGGTCCACCAAGGGGTGATTCCATAGCTGATGCCGAACCCGATGGTGTTCCTGATCAGCATGACCGACACGGTCGTCTCTCCGGCGATCTCCTTGAAGCAGTCGACGTTGTAGCTCACGGCGATGGAGCCGCCCGTCACCACGCCAAAGGTGAGCATGCCGAGGCCAAAGACGAGCCCGATCCAGTGCACGTTGTAGTAGGCTCCCACGCCCCAGGTGATGAGGCCGGCCGAGGACATGACGCCGGCGAGCAGGAGAACCCACAGGCGGTGCTCGGGCTCGCGGATGCCGTTGTTGCGGCGCGCAAGACGCAGAGCAAGCCAGTCGGCCGCGTTGCCGGACCAGAGCGAGGCGCAGGCGGCACCGATGATGGGTCCGGCGTAGACGCAGCCGACGAGCGCGGCGGAGAAGTTGTAGGGGTTTGCGGTGAGGACGGGGCTGGCGGTGCCGTTGAGCACGTTGTACCAGGACAGGTTGATACCGTAGAGGAAACCGGACCAGGCCACGGTGGGGAGCCTGAAGATCATGATGATGGGGCGGTAGGCCATGCGCAGCATGTCACCGTTGGTGGGGCGGCCGGGCAGGGCCTTGAAAAATGTGTACTTGTGCCAGCCGGCGTTGATGTTGGGGTACTCGATCTGGCTCTCGGGTACCTCGGTGGTGGTGGTGGTGCCCTCCTTCTTCATGTCAGAGATGGAGCTCTGCTCGCTGGCTACCTCGTCGGTGCGGAAGTATATGGTCTCCTCCATGAAGAGGAACATTATGATAAAGCAAACGCCGCACACGATGCTGCCCAGGTGCATTGTCCACCGCCAGCCGTATGCGTCGTTGAACCAACCGGCTACAAGAGGGGCCAGGAAGTTGGATCCGAACAGGGTGAAGACGTAGAGTCCCATGTAGGTTCCACGGTTGTGGGCGAAGAAGAGATCGAAGACGGTGACCTCGCACAAGGATTCGATGGGGGAGACGATGACGCCGATGAGGATACGGTGGGCCATCCATTCACTGGCCGAACTCGACCTAGCAGTCCACTCCATCATGGCGACGGTGAGAAGCATAGTAACTAGGTAAACACCGCGGCGGCCGTAGGTCAGAGCAATCGGCTGCCATATCAAGCACGCCCAACCGAAGAAGAGAAACATGAGACCGGTACCCTGGACTAGGTCCGCCGTTGATATGCCCGTGTCAGCCGTGATGTCGGCCAGCACCGAGTACTGTAGAGAGGTTGCGATGCCGGTTCCGAGGATGTAGAGGTAAGCCATATTGACTGTCCGGAGCTTGCGGGCATGGCTCCAGTTCAACGGGTCGTTTGGGTCGGCACTTGGTCGAGGCACCGGGACAATGTCGGCCTGAGAATTGTCGTGAGCATCGGAAGATCCGCCGCTGACGTCGACGAGCCGGACCGTGCCGGGCACCGCCTCATCGCGGTCGATTTCGTTGAGGGCCATTGTGAGAGTCTAAACGAGGAGTGAAACCAGAGAGAGGGATGTTGGTATGTTTGTTATTTATGGAAGGCGCATCAACGCTCAAAATTATACGTAGCAAGGCCAGCCAGCAACCCAGAAGCTGGGAAAAGAAGATTAGCAAGAGCTAAGGTTTGTGTTGGGAGATGTTCCTGACCCGAGACTTTGTTTCGTCCCACGTGTACGAGTATATATACTTGTCTTTGATCGTCCAATCCTTATCTCAACCACCATCCTGGCGAACATCGTTGAGGATCTTTGACCCATGAGAATCTTTTTATTCCTCAGTGGCATCACTTGTGGGAATTTTCTTTGATGTTGCCACCCTTGGCGTTAGAATGGCGGTCTAGAGTGTCACGTTGAGACAGAGAATGTTTCCCTGGTGAACCAACAGGACGCCGACCAAGATAAACGTGCATCGTCTCTCGCAGATCTGTTTGGCCAGCGGAATGTTTCTGCCGTGCTCAACCATACTATGTAGCATCTCTCAGCGAGTGACTTTCCAGGGACCAGGTCAGAGTCCTTTAGATTGATGGATCAGACCCTTTCTCTAATGGGTCGTAGTCAAAGGAAGCGGAGCAAATTGACTCGATGTTCGCGGCGCCGATGCGACGAATGCGACCCTTGATATGTTTGACAGCAACCAACAACGAAGACGTTCTGCAATCTGGGCAACTTGAATGGTTCGTTTTTTGCGTAAAGAAAACCGAGTGAACTGCAGACAAATGACTAGAATCAGATGCAGGAAGCCATGGGGGTTGATTTTCCAAGGAATGCAAGCTGTATCAAGGGCCTGTCTTGGGGTAGTATACCACTCCACTGTGGATTCAATGTTATGCTATGTGATTCGTTCCCTGCCGAATCCATTCTTCCCAAAGGAACAATTCTGGCACCATCTTGATTTGTGTGGTCTACGTCTGTGGTTCATAAACATTCTTGGCCAAGAATTCTGGACGCTATAACATGACATATTATCACTGCGCAAAGGGTCCGGCAGACGTGAGGATCCACCGGGGTGATTTGCGGATTATTCCGAAAAAAGCCAAACCTTCGCAAGTCCCGCCCGCACAGGCTGATCGGAGTATGGGGCCGGGAGGGGATTAATCTGGGGGTTGACTGGGATTGGTGTACTAGACTTGGTACTGGTATGCAAACAAGACATTAGGAGATTTGTTTCCTTGCATATTGATCTGGTCTAGATTTATTCCTAGCCAATCCTTATTGAGCAAGCTAAGATATCGGTGTGAATAGTAATTAACATATGCGCCAAGTTGGTCCAAACAACATATGCCAGGTGTCAGCTGAACCTCTCATGCCTAATATTGAATTTACACTTTACCATCGACTTGACACAGAACCTAGGGTCTATACAAGACATCACCGATCATTTCAAGGCCCGGTGCGGCACGCTTGTCAGGCAAAAGCGGAACCCGGCTCTTGGCATCTGCTAGGGAAGTCAAGAACTATCGGTTGAAACTTCCCCGGTGAAAGAAATTTCCTTGGAACCCCCCAATATAGTTCATGCTCTCCACAGTATTCCATTATTGGTAAGGTGAAATGTGGTAATGTGCAACCGTTACGGGAGATTACTCAGGTTGATGTCGTTGTCAACTCAATAGCAATGCTCTCTTCTTTCTCTTTTCATTAGAAAAAAAACGACAATCTTCTAATTTCAGGACTAGATGTCACTGTCCTGAAAATATATGGATCAAGCTCTGTTTCGTTCCGGGTTTTTGCAAGGGGAATGGTTCGATATGTCTAAGTTTGGATACAGATTGTTACCAGAGATTCTTCACAGGGTTATCAATATGTCAGTCAGCGAACCTCATCAACGTCTGTTTTAGGTCTTTTCCTGCTGCCAATAACGTTTCCTCACGCTCAAGCCCGCAGTTCACGAACTTGTTATCTCTTTTTGTTTCTAATTGATGATCTGGGTAGCCACCAGCTCATGTGAGCTACCTGCAGAGCTTCTATCCCTTCTTGAAGCTCGTAAAAATACCCATACTTCCCGGACGGTTGAAACATTCAGCAACAATAGAAGCCATCCAAGTGGAGAACGTAAAAGAGGAGTCCGCTTGGAATCCTTTCGACGTAGTAACCAATGTCTTTTAATACGGTGTCGTTGGCAGGGCAGGAAGCCCACCAAAACACCTCGAGTTTCGTTCCAGGCCTGACCTTCCCCCCTTTTTTTCCCCATCTCTGCCTGACCTCCAGGCCCGGCACTTCGGTCGGCCCCCGTATGCCACCCATCACTCAGTTTCCATGTTTATTCTTTTCTTTCCATGTTCGCAGCCTCCTCGACCCTTTGGGGGTTTAGCCGCCTTGAACGTGAGGCTTGTTGTCCATGTTTTGGATTTCCTTGGCTTCGGAGTTGGGGAACTCTGCGGTTCGCATAGAGATGCCATGTCCCCACGTTCCTGGTTCAATTTTCGACTTTAAGCCAGGGGTTTAGGTTCGTCTTTGTGCTGCTAAGTGAATGGTGTTGACCGGCTTGGCAGGAGCAGCCGCGCATTGATTCGTCTCATGGATTCGATTTTCTGAAATTATCTCTAAAGTTTGTCGTAGCCTCACTCTCACTTGTTCGCAACGTGCTGGCGCATTTTTACTCTACTTCGCTTCTTCTTTTTGGTATTGCTCTTTTGTGCGTATTCACTTCTAAGCTGCCATGTATCTTGTCCACTAAAGATATTTTGGATTTTTCATTCCGTTGCTTTCTTTATTCCTCTTTATTTTCAGTCTTTTCTAAGGTCTCTTTTGGTTTCTGGTTTCTTACCTTGGGTCCCCCCGGGTTCCCTCGTGAACATCAGGAACCCAAGGCAAACAAGCAGCTAGCTGCTGATACAGGACATCCCAAATCTAACAAACACTACAATTCGATTCTTCGAGGCCAAGAGCCCACAACTTCTGTTTTATTGTACATATTTATATTCTTTCTCTAGCAACACAGCCCATCATGAACGCCGCCGCCGCCGCCCGAGCGTCCATGATCCGGACCTCGATGTACCAAGGAGGTGGATACAGCAACGATGTCGAGGCGGTTCCGCCATTACCAAACGGGCGAAACATTGCACCTCGACAGCGACAACCGCAAAATGGATACGGGGGCGACGACTTTGGCTATAAGGAGCCACAGCGTGTCATTCAGGTCGTGGATTACATGGCGTACAAGGAGCAGTGCGAGCAGGAACGACAGGAAGCATCAATCTTCCCCGGCGTCTACCGGACCGAGACCAACAGCAGCGTCGACACCTTGGACAAGCCCCGACCGGAATTCGTCGTCGAGCTCGAGTCCTCCGCCCGCGGCAGGATCGTGCGCATGTTTACCGTCTACCCCTACAAAGACATGAACTGGATCGTGGCCGTGCTGTTCATCGTGGGTAGCATGTCATTCGTCACCAACGGCATCTTTGGTCTGCTTCCTCCAGTCTCCAGCTCAATAGGGCCAGCCACTCTCACCACCGGTTCTATTCTGTTTTCCATCGCCGGTACCCTCGGTATTTTTGCCGCCTTCAACGCCAATCGTGGCACCATCGAGGTCACAAAGGGAGGGGTGGGCACCTATCGTCCGGCTCTCGTCGGGTCCAGCAGCTGGGTCTGGTTCCCATCGTCAGCCGAGTTCCTCGCAGTCTTTCGAACCCTGCCGTTCCAGGTCGGATGGTGGTCGACCTTTGCCGGGTTCATCCTGGGCGTCTCGACCGCGTCGTCTTTTCCGGGCGTCTTCAAAGACCAGGCTGCAAACATGACGCTGTTCGCAGCCCTCGTGTACGTGCCCAAGGTCATCGGCGGGAGCATCCTGGTCGTCGCAAACATCGGCCTGCTCGTCTTCCTCCAGGATCGCTGGTTCAAGCCGAAGCTGTCGTCCCCCGACTGGCTCGGCACTTTTCTCAACACGGTCGGCTCGGCTGGTTTCGGCATGATTGGAGTGTTTTTACTGCTGGGGGACGGCGACAGGGCGAACCTGGCCGCGTTTTTGGGCAGCAGCTTCTTCTTGGCTGGTACTATTGTTGGGTTGTACAGTCTGATGGAGTTTCACCCGGATGCTTGGGCTGCGTGAGGAAAAGGGATGCGAGCATGCGAGGGTTGAGCTTGGCCTTTTTTTTTTTTTTTTTCTCTTTTTTTTCTTGTTCGGTTACATACTCACCGAGTCTATAGATCCACGTCAATCATAAAACAAAGTACCCAAGATCAGAGAGACAATACAACTACAATGATCAAGCACCACTGCCAAGCCGAATCTCATCCAGCTCCCTCGCGGCCTGTGCGACCAGCGCACGAGCCCGACTTGGCATCTCACCCGCCAACGCAGCCACCAACAAGCCCTGGATGCGCTGGTATGCGGCCTGCCGCCCAGCCTCCATCTCATCCTCCGAGTGCTGCTGCTGCTGGTGGATTGCATCGTCGCTATCGTGGAAGTGAAAGTCGCCCTGTACGTGCGGCGGCAGAGCAGGGGACGAGTGCTCGCCGATGGCTTGTTGCGCCCACTGCAGGTGTGGTGAGTGTTCCAGCGACCGAGCCGGGGACGTCAACGCCGTGGTGGCGGCAGATGGAGCTGGGAAGGACGGGAAGAGCGGGGTTTCGGTGGCGAGCGTTCCCAGACCGAGAAAGGAGGCGGTGGACTCGGTGTTGCTGTCAAATACGCCTTTCATGCTCGCCGTGTCACCGGGCATGCCCGAGGAAAAGGTCGACTCGCCAAGCATCGCGGGCGTTGCTAGGGCGCTGTCGATCCCGCCTAGGTTTGGAAGCAGCTGGGCGGTGATGTTCTGGGTCGTGCGGGCGTCTTGATGATCTTTTGTTTCAGGCACAGTCAACTCTTAGTATCCTTCTGCTTTTTTTTCTTTCTTTCTTTTTGTATCGCGAAAAACTGGATACATAGTACAGAAGCAATGAAAATATAGCTTACATGGAGAATAGCGGGCCCTCATCCATGCCGGATCAGCCTCGGCCATCCCTGGTATCAACATGGTAAACATGTCCCACCAGTACTCCTCTTCAGATCTGGTGCCCAGGGGCGCATCCACGAGCGCCTCGTGCTCCTCGTCCATGAACCTCTCCGTAGCCGCGAGGTCTTTTGGCTGGCAGGCGTTGGCGGCCCTGTGCTCATCGAGGCCGCGCAGCGTCTCCTCGTGCTTCCAACAGCGCTCGCAGCGAAAGGTGCGCTTGTGCACGCGCTTGAAGTGCTGCTTGAGCCGGTAGATGCTCTCGCAGCCGCCGGCTTGGTTGCGCCGGCCCTCCAGAAAACAGCTGAGGTGTGGCTCGTAGACTTTGTAGGGACAGGCAAAGCGGCGCCTTTTCCTCTGCGATGAGGAGCTCAGGTCGGTGGTGGGGTCGCAAGCGGTGCTGCTGTTCTTTGTGTTGCCGATGGTGCCTGTTGTGTTGGATCGCCTGGGGCGCTTGGGGTTTCTGCTGGTGGAGTCTTTGCGCTCAGTCGAGGAGCTTCGTTTGGTGGGTTTTCCGAAGCTCTGTGGGCTGGTGTTGGTGAGAGGGGATGGTACTGTGGAGGCGCTAGGTAGGTTGCTATTTCTCGGGTTGCTGCCCCGACGAGACGTCTGGATGTTTGGATGAGGGTTGCTATGGTATGTGTACTCATGAGCCGACGTCGGCGTTGGAGTAGGAAACTCGTAAGAAACCTCGCCCTCGTGCACAATGTCAAGGGGTGACTCGCACTGCTGCTGGCCCGAGTTAGCCCAGGGCATGATGGGGGCCTGGATAGGCATCAGGCGAGGACACCATGTTGCGGCGTAATGTTGATCTGAGGATGATGTGCCTGGTGGGTACTGTTGACTGCCCCCGAGGAAGTAAGCCAGAGTAGAAAGGTCACTGGTGTTATCGTGCATCGCCTGTTCGGCAGGATTGGACACGTCAGAAGCTTCTTGAGGGGATGCTGGTGCCTGAAGGGGTCGAATGGTCATTATAAACAGTTGCCCAGGCCAAGGTAGCGGAGGTCAGTTCCGGTTAGGTTTAGTTGATAGGTAGGTAGGGTTTAAGGCAAGGTACGTGGTTGCTGTTGTGGTTGCGTTGCGGCTCAGTTGGGGGCGGCCTGGGCTGCTCAGAATATGGGCCAACGTGTTTTTTTAGCTGGAACCAGCCAGCCCCCACGAATTCTTGGAAGTTTTAATATCAAGAGGGTCGGGAGCGTGTCCTGTGATTGAATTCGTTATCGCATCGGATTGATGAAGATGTCCTCGAGACAGTTGGATTGTGTGAGTCAAAGAACAAGTTTGGTGACGATGAACTAATATAGATATTGATTGAATGCATCATGACTGGAAGGCGTGGTTGAAGCTATATGAAAATTTCAAAATTCCCCTGTCCGGGGTTTTCGAGTTGGTAAAATGACGATGTTTTTTTGTTTGTCGTTACGGTTTCTTTCATTTCACTGTAATGTAATGTCAGTCAGTCAGTCAGTCAGTCGCCATGTCAGGCCTTCACTGTTCGGGCTGGATGCACCCTAGAAAACTGACAGCGGAAGCTGTGCATCACATCACACCCACCCATTCCAAAACCCTTGTTCAGCCGTCCAAGCCCTACTCCGCCCAGTCCCCAATTTTGGATTTGCGCTGCCGTCAACAGGGGGTGGCCTCCCATGTACGGAGCAAACCACAGCCAAAAAATGCGCCTCGCCCCGCCTCAAGGGTAGTCCCGTTTAGGTCCATTCTTACAGGGATTATAGACAGGTCACAACCAATCACGGAACTTGGGTGCCGGAATCCCTCCCTCAGCTGGGTGGTTTTTTTTTTTTATGGAGGGTTGACCATTGCTGCTGGGCTTTTGGCACTGCACAACCAACACAGCCGTGCCGCAATTCTGCACCTGGCAGGCAGTGGAGCTATTCTCTGTTCCTGACGCTGCATGCACCTTGCTTTGTTCAGGGCGTCGCTGGTCGAGGCCGCCGGTCTGTATGGGCCCGGCCTTTCCGTAGGAGTTTTCGGTAGGAATGGGTATGGCTCATCCCTTTGGTCTGCGTGGTGTTTACGGAAATACGCTCAAGTCCGTTCATTTCGGTCAACCGTTGATTTGAATGTGTACCTACCTTAGGTAGCTAGTGATTGGTTAATTGATTGATTTGATCGATCAAAGGTCACGTTGCGCACCATGGCCCCCTCTTTTCTTGGTCACGCACTTCAGCCCCCAAAGTCTCTTTGCGCTTCAAGCGCCTGTGGGTTATTTTTTCCCAGAGGGTCTTCGGTTGGCAGGTTGCATTCTATCTTCAGCTCTGTACACAAAAGCTTGTGTGCCAATGGTGGGTAGTAATAGTTCAGCTGTGTTGTAAATGATGTCATTTCGTTTGCGCATCTTACTGTACTGTACTGTATTGCACCGACCGATCGACAAACAAATATTTTGTTCCATTTTGTCCCTTATCTTTCACATAGTTGCCTCAACTTGCCCAGGGTAAGTAATCTACCTATCAACATTCAACATTCAACATTCCAAATGTTTGCAAATTCTTGGCATGTTGCATTTGGGCAAAATCTTTTACAATACTCAACAAACAACTATGTAGAATTGTGCTCCAAGTAAATGAAATCACAGGGAGTCGCATTGATTTCACACCAGTATGCCTCGTTCCCCGCTTGTTATTGCGCCATGAGTTCACAAAGTTATCCTGACGATAATATAATCGCATGGCGTTCGGCTCCAGAAAATCCCAACCGAACCATTCAATAATCGATTTCGGCATAAGCTCCGCGGTCGCGCTAATCAAAACTGCTCCCGGCATAAATACCCAAGCCTCAGTCCAGCCCACTCGATAAAAAAGAAAGAAGAAAACAAGCCCTGTCTGTCCTTCTCGTCACACACCGTAATTAGCGAACCCCGTCACGCATTGAACATTATGCACAAGACGGCGTGATGGGGGTTACTGTCAAGATCGATCTGCCAGGGATCTACCACCCGCCCAGACGTGACGAGCCTTGGCATAGGGCAGATTCCGTGGTTTTTGCGCGCGACCACTGCAGATTTGTCAAAATATGTCTTGGTGCACAACCGGCGCTCGGTCCATGCTGCCAAGGAAAAGGTTGGTCGATTGCGATGGATGCTTGTCATCGGTTCTTTTTCCTATTTGCATCCAACAAACAACAAGATAGCCGAAGGGCAATAAAGACATGAAATATAGGACACTGGAAAATTAACAAACATACCTAGTTACTGTATGTATCGGTAAAAAAAAAAAAAAAAAAAAATCAGGGATTAGGCCGGAGTCATTTCCAAATCAAGTCTTTTCTCTTCAACACCTACCTATGGTTACTAGGCGGATTTCTCTAAAATCTAACTCATCACACAACCCTGGCATTTTCCGCCAACACACACTCACTCAATCCTCAACCCGACAACCCCAACTTTCCGCGATATCCACATCTCCAACACCATCCCAAACCGCCCTCGCCGGCCAGGGACACAGAGGCCTCTGCCTCATGACCCCGGTGCTGACATTGTTCCACGTGTTCCAAGTCGTCGCCACCAGCCTGTCCACCCTCCTCCCCTTCTCAACCCATTCCACCAGCGCCAACAGCACATCGTGCTCCGCGTCCTCGAACCCCGGAACCGACGCGGACCCGTTGGTCCCAAACGCGGTAGACTGGGCCCAGGCGCCAATGTTCCACGGCGCATCCATGCTCGTGCCCAGGCAGTGGTGCATGCCGGGGATGCGAAAGTACCGGAAGAAGCCGTCCAGGCGCTCCTCCCCCATCACCTCCAGCGTCCGGTCGTAGTAGAGATTCGAGCCGCGCACGGGAACGATTCCGTCCGAGTCGCCGTGGTACATGATGAGCTTGCCTCCCCTGTCTTGGAACCGGCTGATGTCGTACTCCACCGCCTCTGCGCCGCTCGTGTCGAGCCTCATCGCGTCGCGCACGAGCTGCTCGTCGTCGAATTTTGTCCAGTCCCAGGACTCATTGCCGTACACGAAATACCGGACGTAGCCGAGCCCGTACGCTGTAGGCTCCGTGCGGTTGTAGAGCTCGGCCCATTGGCCCTCGGACCCGGGCGAAAGGGCGGTGTAGAGCAGGGTTGGATCCACCCCTGGATGCGCAGACGGGCAGTCTTGGCTGTCTTCCTCACAGCGCCAGTCCTCATATATGTTATTGACCATTTCTAGTTGTGCCTCATTCACACACGCGGATTGATTCGCCGTCGGGTTGTCGCATCTGATGCCCTGGAGATCAGGTACGCACTGATCTGGCAGGCTGACTATACCGTCTTCCACCCCGTCGTCCGCGTCGCACTGCCTCACCACGTCTTCCCCAATGACGGGAAACATCTCCACTGGGATATAGCCAGGGGTCCCCGGCTGATTAATGAACTGTCCCGTCTTGGCAGCGTAGGTGTTCAGGTGCGTCGTGTACCAGGCCGGAGCGCCAACCAACACCCCATCAAACGCCTCAGGGTCCATCTGCAGCTCCCTCAACCCCTGCCTGCCACCAGTCGAGCAGCCGGAGTAGTACGAGTACTTGACCTCCTCGCCGTAGAAACCCCTAGTCAGATTCCGCCCAATCTCGACGGAGCCGTGCAGCGCCCGCCAGCCCCAGTCGGTGCGCTTCTCGGGCTCGTTCAGCGCCCAGGCCACGTCGGTGCTGCTAGAGTTGTGGCCCGTGTCGGTAGCGATGACGGCGAACCGGCGCCTCGCCCCCTCCGCCATGAAGAGCCAGCCGATACCGCCGCCGAAGCCGCCGTTGCCCGTGGTCAGGAGGCGGCCGTTCCAGGGGCCTGAGTCCTCTGCAGAAGAAAACGGCGATGATGATGATGATGATGGCGGAGACGAGGGCAGAAACATGCCAAAGCGGTAGCTGGTGCTCGGCGAGCTGGTGACCTTGACAATCACAGCGCACAGGGCCGGCAGGTCGGTCGGGTCCGCGCTGACCCAGCGGTTGGCCTTGCCCTCGCCAAACGTCCCTCCCTCCTGCACCGCCGTGACGTTCTCGATGGCCGCATTTTGCGGGAGAAACGCCGCCAGCACCGCCGCATCGCAATTGACGAAGCGCTTCGCGAGCCTCGCCTGGCTGCTGGACTGGAAACCAGTCACGGTGACCACGAGCACCCAGATCACGGCGCCGGAAAATACGACCATGATGCCCAGCTTGATGAGCGAGGATCGCTGCGTCACGTCGTCCGAGTGCCGCTTCCTGCTGAGGTAGGCGTCGCTGCTGAGACCGGCCTCGATCGGGGTGATGGCGTAGTCGGCAATGTCGTACGCGCCGCCCTCGTTGATGTCGCCGGGGACGGTCAGTGATTGAGTACTGCGGCGTGCGGATTCCCAGCCGGTGCGCGTCGAGCGCCGGCGGAGAAGCTGAAGGCGTGCAGATTCATCCATGCCTGTCGATTAGTCTTTGTCGCTTCCCCTCCCTCTCTCTCTCTCTCTGGCGCGCGCTTGCCTTAGACCTTGCTCACCCCAAGCTTCCGCAGCCTCAGCTGGGGACTGGTTGGATGAGTTTAGCCGGTTGTCGTGACTGTAACCCTCCTAATGGGTTCTGACGTGGTGTGCGTTGCAGAACCGATGCATGAAGAATTCTGATTGGAACAAAAAAAAAAGCCAGCATGCGAGGGGTGTTCATCCGCTGGGCTACTGGCTACTTGGGTCGTTGTGGTTTCATCTCTCATCCGAGGTTCTGAGTGGATGATGTTTTCTTCACCGCCGACGCAGTCAGCAAAGAAATCGATACTGCTCGGACGGCAACGGGAAGCGGGGGTAGATGAGATGAAAAAAAATACAAGCGATCAATGTTGGGAACAAAAAAAGCCACAGTACGTAATCAACAGGAACCTAGCGCAGTTCGGCAAGTGCATATCTAAATAGTAGACTAGTTCGCGCCAATTAATGCAACAGTAGCGTCATGGCTTTTAGGTTGACCAGGCCAGGCCCGTTAATAACTATGCGAACCTGCCGCTTAATAATGCCATTGCAAGCGTGTGGAAATTCAACTCGGGAAATAGTTTGGCAGCATCGAGGACATGTTGGGATCTGTACAGCGAGAGAGGCGGGCCTTCATCCTCCGTTGTCTGAAGTCAACCTGTCTCATCATCTTTGGGAGGATTAATTAATTGCTCTCTGCAAAATTCCGATCCAAGAACTCTTGACCGGCCTGTCATGCGTGTAAGCTATGTCTCACAGGCGACGTGGGGAGCAGCACTCATTTCAAGGATTATATTGCTTTTGGGGTTCTTAACATGGTTGGCACGTCTAGTGCGTTCCACTCGTAGTCTCACATTATCTACTGAAGGGGATGCATATGAAGGCGGCTTTCTTGTTTGGGTGGCTGATCTAGACTCCACTCATCTCATCAGAGTCAGCAGAGTGCCAGAGAGAGGTAAGGTAGGTAGCAGCTATAGCCTATCATCGTGGCCCTAACAATATAATCACAATGTGAGTTAGAAGCTTTGGGACCAAATGGCTGTGTGGAGAATAATTAGGTACGCGTCAATTAACCCGGTATTTTCTACAAAAGAAAACAGCATCGATTTTTATGCCTATACTTAAGATGAGGAGATTAGGTAGGTAGGTAGGTAGGCAGATGGAAGGGGCCAGGAATTCCTCAAGTGGATAGGTCACGAATAGGGAGGACGAGCTCGACACAAATACGATATGCTACACGATTTCAACCATTCCAATTTAATAAACCAATATTTAATATCGATATGGAACATTTGACATTACAATAACTCATAGCCCTCTACCCATCTCCCAATCCTCATATTTCAAGCTCCCCAACCCCCGTTTACCTTGCTTCTCCAATGCCATCTTCCTAATACCTACTTTTATTTGGCACCACTTTGGCCCTGGAAGCCATGTCTGCTTTCGCCCTGTCCAAATCAAGAATGAGCATGGCTGTCATGGTGGCAAGAATGGCGAGCCATGTTCGATCAGATACCTGATGCCAAAGAACCACTAGGATTTGACGCTGGCGTCAGACGCAGAGGGCCGGGCCGTTGGCTGCTTTTATTCATACTCATCTTGTTCGTCGATGCTTCTCGGTATAATGTGCAACCCTTACCAATGGGCTACGTAAGCAACCCCTTAACACAAGCTACTATCCATATCATCGTGAAATCTTATCGCACCCGATCATGAATAAGCGTCGAGGTACTCAGGAAGAGATCCCTGTGACCCGTGGCAATATTTACTTTTGATAAGCTTTGTTTTGGCGATCTGCTACTGTTTGGCGTGTTTATGCCTGAAGTCACGAGCAGTGGCAACAGCAGCTTCAGTTGGCATGGGCGCAACCCGTTATCAAGCGGTCATTTGAGCCCAAGCTATGGACTGGCGGCAGTTGACAACAAGTATCGGGTCTGAAAAATCTGTGTTCAAGTCGACGTGTTATACGACTATGAAAGTGTGCGGCTGCCACGGAAACATGAGCTATAATGATAGAACTTGCTCGAAAACAGTAAAAGGTCAAGCAAGGGTAAAAGGTCATGCACTGAATCGAATCTAATCTTGGTTTACCACTTTTGCTCTAATCTATGCTCGTGACACTCTGAATAGCTGGTATAATTTTCTGGCAAGATATGGGCAACGCATTTCTCGTGGCTTGCTATCCAATAGCCGACCCGAGGTCGGAATATCATAGATCATCTCCTCCGAAATCCCCAGAAAGTATAACCGAAGTGCCCGAGGGCCCTTATTTGAGACTTCTGGTTTGCAATTATCTTTTAGTAGCTATTCTAACAGAGTGGACAAGTTTTAGACAGCAAAGTCCTCAACTAACAAGACAACAGTCACAGCCTTCTTCCTCCGATGGGATCAAGCAGTCGGCACCGAGATGTGCGCGACTTTTGCTACTATAGGGCCCGGCTGTTGGTACGATTTCGCCAATATCCGTCATGATTTTCAGGTTATTTACAGGACCATGTGGCTGCTAAAACACCCACCGAAACTGCAATGACAGAGTACATGCGTGTCCATGTCTTCAGCATCCCATGAGTCGTTCTACTCGGAAGACGCGGCATATCAAGGCACACTCGACTTTGGCTGGAGAAGCCATTCCTTGCTGTTCTGGAGTTGCGCATGCCCATACGGACCATCGCCAGCAGGATCGGTATGATACTGTGGAGTGGGCGGTGCATTTGGTGCTATTAGCAGCTTGCTATAACAGACTAGGTATATGTATCTGGCTTGCTTCACCATCAGGACCTTTCATGTGAATAAAAGACTGTCAGTCTCTGGGCTCAATCCGAGACTGTGCTTGGCGCTCATTGCATAAAACTCTTACACCCAATGAGTGAAACTGACAAGGATAAATCGAGATACATATATTTCCCGTTCCGACTTTCACACTGGGTCAGCGGACTATTATGGACGTCGCAGGTAACAATGCCGTCGATGCCAGGTTGCTGATTGATCTTTGGCCTCAAGGCGGAAACTGACGGAAGGAAACCACCCGTCTGCTCCTATCGAGCAGCCGCTTAAATTGGCAAATAAATAGCAGCGGCAATGTGAAAGCCCAATCACCTGACCGAACAACCGTCCTTGTTTAAAACATGCTTATACTTTGATATGGAAATGGTGGGGATCATGCGGTGTCCCGGAAATCGCGCGTCACAGAGCTTAGTTCAAATAAAATGGTATTAGCCTGGGGTGCCGAAGGACGGGTGGGATCAATCTGCATTCCGCATTCTGAATGAATCTTTGGTCAGGATGATATGAGGATGGAACAGCACTTCTGATGAAGAAGTAAACTTCTACAATATACATGAACTCAAACCCTGGGAGAAATACAGCCCCGAGCTCGTGTCTTTCGTAGGCATACTTCCCTTCTTTGTCTTCCGCCCCTGCTACATTGCACAACGACCAACAAAAAGCAAAACAGTTGATTTACAATCCGAAAATGAAGTCGACGGTTCTCTTTGCCCTGCTAGGTTCAGCGGCCCAGCAAGTGGTTGCGCACTCCATTTTTCAACAGCTATGGGTCAATGGCGCAGACATGATGAGTGTCCCTTCGGAGAATCGAAACTCCAGTTCCCTATAGTATTTCCCGGCTAACTATCCCAGCACGGTTCCGACTGCGCCAGAGTTCCGCGATCCAACTCGCCAGTAACCAGCGTCAGCAGCATAGATATGAGGTGTAACGTCGGGGGGAGCCGTGGAGTAGGAGGCAAGTGCCCTGTCCCGGCGGGCGGCACAGTTACAATCGAGATGCATGCTGTGAGTCTCGCCACCTGTTGTCTGGTAAAGAGTAAAACTTGGTGAAAGAAATAATACAACGCTGACGATCCCGTCTACACTCCCAACTAGCAACCCGGTGACCGCTCCTGCAACAACGAAGCCATCGGCGGCGCGCACTACGGACCCGTCATGGTCTACCTCAGCAAGGTCGGCAACGCCGCGACGGCGGACGGCTCCTCTCCGTGGTTCAAGGTATTCGAGGACGGATGGACATCGGCCGGCAGCGTGGGCGACAACGACCAGTGGGGCGTCAAGGACCTCAACAAGTGCTGCGGCAAGATGGACGTGCCGATCCCCGCCTCGCTCGCCCCAGGCGACTACCTGCTGCGAGCCGAGGTCATCGCCCTGCACACGGCCGGCAGCAGCGGCGGCGCGCAGATGTACATGACGTGCTATCAGATCACCGTGTCCGGGTCCGGCACCTGGCAACCCTCGGCGGCCGAGCAAGCGTCGTTCCCTGGTGCGTACAAGGCGGCCGACCCGGGTATCCTGTTCAACATCCACGCCGCCGTCAGCAATTACGTCGTTCCGGGGCCCAAGGTCGTGTCGGTCGGGACGACCAAGAAGGCTGGCAGTGGCTGCAGTAGCGGGTGTGCGAGCACGTGCAAGCCTGGGTCTGGGAGTAAGGGTTCAGTTGTGCCCGCGACACCGGGAGCTGGTGGGAGCGGGGGTGGCGCTGGCGCTTGTGCGCAGAGGCAGTATGAGCAATGTGGTGGAGGCAGCTGGACGGGCTGCACTACCTGTCAGGTGAGTTCCCACATAGAGATGATCGCCTATGGACTCAGGTTCTCATACTAACATAACAAATTAATTCTGCTGACAGGAGGGTACCACCTGTCGAGACGTCTCGAATGGCTTTTACAGTCAATGTGTCTGACGGAGCGGAAGGTGTATGGAAAGGTTGGAGTCAACCCAGAGTTACCTATGAGTACCTCGTTTTCCCTCACCTTGAAACTTGGGGATGCTACAGGTTGATCTGCCATTTCAACCGTAGCCGTGAGGAAGGGCAAAACCTCTACTGTCTCAGGTTACAATATCTCTAATGCTTCCGAACACCTACACACTCTTTATTTACAAACTGTGATTGAAAGACCCGTGCCACTGGACTAACATCCTACAATGACCGTGTCTTTTTGGCGGCGGCAGGAGGACAATTTTGTTTGTAGACTGTAAGCAATTGTACACCCAGAGACTCTTCGTGGTTGCATATCATTATTTTGGGAAAAAAGATCTCGGTGATATCTTCTCCTCCGTCTTCACATACACCTTTGCTATGCAGTCATGAATCCTAATGCCAAATGATTTTGGTCAAGGAGGAAGCACGCGTGCTTCGCAGCGATAAGTTCCAGTCAGGTCGCTCCCCTCTGCTTGCTTCCCTCTGCTTACAAGGGTCGCCGTCAGTATCGATTACCCTGACGATATAGTGGCTTGCGCCGTGCCGAACGTTTCTTTGGTCTTTTTTTTCCTTTGGTGACGGCGCGGAGGCAGTTCGGAGCTGTGTCTTCAGATATGTCCTTAATAATGCCATACAGCGCAGCCTAGTTTTGAGTTGCAAGCTACCATTCGGCGACGGCGGTGACCCCAACTACCCACTTCTTGAAGCTTGGGGACGCCTGTGCAGTCGTCTGCTTCGAGAACCTGGTCCACGAAGCAATCCGGCGCTGATTCCGCCAAGCTGAAGATTGGGTTCAGTTCCGATGTCTGGAAGAGGAGAGCGTTCGGTCCGAGAATATCGGCAGTGGCGTTTATGTTCGGTGTAGCAGCAAATCACTGTAAAGTTCCTGTCAACTAAAGACGCTGTTTTCAAAAGTATAGAGATGACGTTTCGAAGGGTGTGGCCTTCGTTCAGAACGAGCCAACGGAAGCGCATTGGTATATCCGCCGCTGGATGGAATTCTGGTTTCCGGGTGAACATGTTCCGAAACGCGACAAAATTCTCCCCTTCCTCCGACAAAAACGAGTTTGCATTGCAGCAGCTTGGCGGTAGTGGGTGTATACACCACCTGCGCGTCCTGCAAATCGTCACCAAGAGTGTCGTACTTGACCCAGATATTGCTGTTACCATTTTAGCCTCTGTCTCTTCGGCACCTTTGTGGTATGAACCCTTTTCATAGGGATCGCCTCTGTTCCAACGACGTCGACTCGACGGTTTCTTTCTTTTTCCTTGCTCCTTGACGCGTGCCGTACTCCCGTGATGTGACTAACACTCTCTCCATGCCGTTCCTGCATCTTGAGAGGCTTCTCATCGGTGCGCCCAGATGGGGCGAACGGTAGGTCCCTATAGGGTCGTTTGCCATGCGACCTCGACTGGCCCGGCGACCCGACTTCGTGTGGCGCAAATTTCGTCGTATCGTCCAGGTAAGTGAAGCCAGAGCGCGTGAACCGTAGTAGGCATTAGGCACCGTTTTCGGTAATATGCCCTAGGCAGCCCGTACGACCGTTCGACAGTTCTTCCCGTTCGGCCTTGCAGGCAGTATCCTTGTCATTCTCCTCGTCCATGAGTAGCAACATCCCATGTCCGCTCATCGCTCTGCTCTCCTCGTCTCCTGTCTCTTCTCTCCTCCACTATTGTCACGGCCTGTCTTCCCTCCTCCTCGGGCTCCTCCTCTTCTTGTCGCGTCCTGCCTCCAGTAACCCGCCTTCTCGTGTCGCTCATCTGTCATGTTTTCGACTCTGTGGGCTACTGGCAATCCTTTTGTTAGTACGTTCCTGAGTCATATTTGCGACATTGTTGGGTATGCAAACTCTATCGCATGCCTCAGGGCTGACGTCGGCTCGTTTCTGTCGCTCGCCACTCAATTCTGCCTCGCGCTCCAGCCGCTGCTCCTCTTTGCGCTTGGCCCTTCTCTTCCGATCGGCAAAGACTGATAATTGGCCAAGGTCATCAAAGGCATGGGACTGGAAACTCAGCTTTACCAGCCCTAGGGCTACCGCGATTAAAAAAATGCGTGCGAGAAGGCGCCCTAATCGCTATATCTCGTCTCTTTGTTGCACGAAAATGTCAAAAGCATGGCTTGCTGTTCCTCAAGTGACTGGAAACTGATGCGCAAACCCATGTCGTCGTTGGTGATCCAGCACTGTGGAGACCTAGTTCCGGCTCACGTGCCGAAGTGGATCCCTCCCTGTACCATAGTAAAACTCAGGGGCTAGAGGTCACGTGACTGTCACAATATCAACATCACTGGAGCTTCTTGACTGCTTTTCGCCCCCTACACAACAACGCATCAGTAATCTTTGAGTAGCAACTGTCTCCATTGTTTCAAGTACGTAGAAACATCTATTTATATACCTCCAGTTGCGAATCCCGACCCATTTACATGCAAGCACCGCCGTCGATTCCAATAACCTTGCCTGTCTTTTGGACTGTTAGCTATTCATTCGCATCTTGAGCTTTCGTTTGGGAATCGAACTAACAATCCAAGATGCATCATTGCTCGAAAGAAAGCAAACGACACGCGCGATATCGATGGGGAGGCCCTGTTCAACGTGGGTTGATGGGTTAGTATCATCACAAGAACCAGGCAAACAATTAAGAGGCAAGGGGGGAACATACCACGCGTTTGAGCGGGCTCCAAGCGTTTGCAGCATACTAGAGAACAGAGTTAGCTTAGATCGGGATAGAGCATTATGAGGACCGATGGTGTCAGGGGTGCGGAGAGATGTACCTCGTCAACCTCCTCGTTCGTGAGGTTCTCGCCGTTGGGAATGTACTCCCTGCAGACAGCGTGGTACATATCCGTCTTGATACCGCCGGGGGCAACAACGTTAACAGTAATCTGCTTGTCGGCCATGTCTGGAGAGAGAAAAAACGGTCAGTGACATGTTCATGGACTGTCAAGAAGGGAGTCACGTGAGAGGTTCTCCCCAGGGTTAGGGTGCGATCTCAGGGGCTAGGCTCTTCTGCCAGAGCCAACCGAACAAGGTCGCTCGATTCCCATGAAGCAGAATTTGGAACTTACCAATGGCCATGCAGCGAGCAAAGGTCTCGATGGCACCCTTTGATCCTGAGTAGACGGCGTGCTTTGGCACACCCTTGGCCTATAGCGAGAGGTACCGGTAAGTATACGCTCAATATATCTGTTCGCCAGGGACGGAGGCGTCGGGAGAAAGAGCAAGGGGAGAAAAAGAAAAAGGAAAACAGAAAACTTACCTGACCAGTGATGGAGCCCATAAGGATCAGACGACCACCAATCTCGAGGTGCTTGTAGGCCTCTCGGGCGACGAAGAACTGGCCCCGGGTGTTGATAGCGAAAACGCGGTCGAACTCCTCGGGGGTAACATCCTTGACGTGACCGAAGGAGACGACACCGCTGTTGGAGCAAACGATGTCGAGCTTGCCAAAGATCTTGACGGCCTCCTCGAACATCCTGACGATGTCCTCGACGACACCAACGTTGGCCTTGACGGAGGCAGCGTCAGAGCCGTTCTTCTTGATGGCGGCGACGACCTCTTCGGCGGACTCGGTGCTGTTGGCGTAGTTGACAATGACCTTGCAGCCACGACGGCCAAGCTCCATTGCCATCTCCCTGCCGATACCACGGCCTATCAGAGCGATGGAAATACGTTAGTCACATGATGAGATGTATTCGAAAAAAGTGAGAGGAAAGTGAGAAGCACGCACCAGCACCGGTCACGAGGGCAACCTTGCCCTCGAGAGAGGCTGACTGAGGACCCAGGGGGCCTGGGATCGCGTCATACTTGCTCTCGCCGCGGGGCTGGGTGACTGCAGGCATTTTGATTTTGATTCAGATGTGCAAAGAAGAAATCCGGCGAAATAGGGTAGTTAAGACGGATTAATCGATCGTCTTGTGGCTTGAACTTGGAATATCGGGCGGTTCAACGGGCGTGCAGAAGAGGCTACAGCGGCAAAGAATAATGGATGATGGATGGGAACGGATGCATTTCGATACAATTTTTTTCTAGCTGGAGAAGAGCAGACAATTTATATACCAATTCCTTCCCTTCCTTTCCCATAATGGAGAGCGCAGAGGTTCCGTGCCAATTCAGTTACTCCCCCGTCGGGCGTCCGGTTTCCAGGCGGCCCTTGCTTTTGCACTCACACTGCAGCCGCCACACGAAATTGTTGATTACCTACACACAGATAAAGGCGCTGGATCGGTCTTCGCGGCTCCGAGCGGTGAGCAAGAACCTGCGGAGGGGCAACAACAAGTTACAACTATCATAGGCTCGGATCGGCCGAAAAGTAAATTTTGCACCGACTCCTGTTGAATAGTCTTGGTAGTGCAAGAGAAAGACCCTTAAGCCCGTTCTTCAAAGGAACGTGCGCGCGCGCTTGACATTTAGGGGACGATGACATAAGACGACTTCTACAGCGCTAGGAAAAAAGAGACAGGAACGGTCGTGCGGCGGTGTGCTGACCACTGTCGGTGGTCCGAAACTTGGCGCGACTAATCTGTTCGAGGCCGCAACGGCTCCCTTGCACTTGCGTCTCGCGCTGAACATTATTAGCTGACAGTCGTTGAAGCGGTGAAGCATATCTGTTCTGTTGTTTTGCCTGATGCTACTTTGATGTGTTCGTGCATGTGATGTTTCTTTTTGAGTAGTCAATATTAAGAGTTGATTGGATTCTGATATCATTTTCGAGCAAACCTAAGTTGAGTACGAGGTGTTTTTTTTTTTTTTATCGCCTCGTATTTTGGTTGAGGCTACTGTTGAGGATGGATCGGATCCAGAATCGAACAAGATCACCAACGGAACCCCGCCTACCCCGCTTTGCCACTTCCTCGTAGCTGAGCTGAGACACGTGATACAGTTTGCTCGACAATTCCCCAAGCGCCCCGTCGCCTGCTAAAACCGGATAGTTTTTCTACAACCGGTTGCTCAACAATCACGGCTCGTTTTCGCGACACGAATGAATGCAAGTAAATGACTTTTTAGAGCTCTTTGCAATACAAGTCGTTCAAGTCATCTTCACTGTCTTGTCTTCGCGACAGCTGTTCCGATTCAAAGTTATCGCGTCTCGACCACACGAATAATCTCCGACCGCGACTTGACCGCGTCGCGCGACAAAATCACGGCTAGGTTGGCAATCCTCACAGCAGCGGTTGAGCGGGTCTGCTAGGAGAACGTCGTTTAGGTGGTATAAGCCGCAAGTGTCCGCAATCTATTTCTTTCATCATTGTCGTCTCTGCATCGGTTTCATTTTTTTTGGCAGCGCCTACTTTGTTGGTGTGAGAAGTGCGATTCGTCCAATCTTTTCCCGGCTACTTGAGTCGATGTCTGGATTTGTACTGCGGATTTTACCTACGCTGCTCCTTGCATTCAAGGTCGCCAGACAATGCATTAACCAAGGAATGCGTCAACGGCTTGATTGTAGTTCGAGAAAAATCCGCCCGCACAATTGAAGCAGTGTGAGCGATTTTGTCTCTTCTCGTCCGCCTGTTTTGCGTCTTGTCATTGTTTCTTTTTTGCTTATTTTTCTTCTTTCTTCTTTTTCTTTTGTCGTTCCTCTCTCCCTCTCTCTTCACACCGCACAGACTTTTGTTTCTCAGCAACCTTCCTTATTCGCATCTAAACATGGCCAGTGTTTGTTTCATTTGCCCCGTATCGCTGCCCCGATTCTAGTTGAGACACGTCCAACTCCACTATACCTAATTCTTGCGGCCTATAATTCAGGAGCAAAACGTCCAAAGAACAGATGACTATGACCCCTTTCCAGTGGTTCGAAGTTTCAGCTTTCCCCTAATGTCTCGAGATTGGCAGATGCAATGAGTAACCGTAAAAATAGAGGCTCTTGGTAAGCGCTGGGATGTCCCAAGGAAAAAGCAACCTCACCCATCAAATTCCTTACGTAGTTTCCTCTTGAGGATCTTCGGCGAGAAACAATTGATGATATTATTGATCGGCGAGACTGATCCTCAATACCCCTCCAGACGTCGCAGTGCCACCTTGCATCGATGCAACTTTGACAACTACCAGGTCAAATGCGGGACGGTCCTTATTGTTAAATTTCCTTGAAGCCTATCGCACAGCTGGAAAAATCTGGGTCTGCGGCTGAAATTGTTTTCTCTTCTCATGTCTCATTCAAATCCTATAACGTTGAGGCATCATTCTTGATGATGTTTTGCCAAGCCTCGATCATTGATTGATGTAAACAAGTGTACGGGACCTAGCCGGATCGACTGCCGAAAAAGGCAATGATAGAGAGCCGCTAAGCACATTTTATTCTTGGGTATTCCAAGGGAGGTTATCCATTATAACGTGTGCAAGAATAACACTAAGTTTAACCATGTATTCCGAGGAATTCCAGCCTCCATGTTCCTGGTTGCTTAGCAAAAGAGGTCCCACCAAATATGTGAGCGGGCTTATGTTCCGAGAGAAACAACACTATGGTTTCCACCTCATTTGGTCACCAGTGGATGCGATTCGCTGACAGGGTTCTGTCTGGAGCACCGCACTAAACCTATTGTGGGGTGTAAGCTGTCGCAACTTTGCCGGCGTCTGTCAAACAGTCGGTCATCTGGATATCCCGGCGTTTGCTTGGATGGCTGTTCGGGTCGACTTGCGTAAGGTATGGTCCTGTCTTGGTGGTCATTATACGCTGTGTCGTCTGGTGTTTGCCTCGCCGGGAAACGTTTCAAGGCTTCTATATAAGGTTAACTGCTCCCACCCTCCATCAAGGCTTCTTTTGTTCAATCCATCCACAACCTCATCTTTCAGCCCGGTTAATACCCTCTCTTTTCTCAGTCTTTTTTCAGTTTTAGCCCCGGAGGCATTTCCCTTCCACTTCACAGGTGAAGCCCTTTTTACAAAAGTTTTACTTTCCTTCATAGACTTCCTTCACATTTCCTTCACAATGAAGACTCAGTCCGCTATCATCCTTGCGCTCAGCGCAACCGTTTCCGCCCACGGTGTGGTGATGAGGATCCTTGGTGAAAACAACGTTGAGATGCCCGGTCTTACAAGTAAGTCCTGTCTCTTGTTTTACGCAGCCATCCTTGATATACTTGAGAGCTTATACTGACATATACTCTATAGTCGCCGATGGCACTCCTCGTGACTGCACCAGCAATGGCTGCGGCTCACAGGCCGACACTGCCATTATTCGCGACAGGGATATCCGATCGGGTGGATCACCTCTCGGCCGCACCCAGGGTGGTGGTCCCGTCGACGCCTCTGTTATGATCAAGAACTTCATGGGCATGGGTGCAGCATCTGCCGGCAACTCCACCGGTGTCGGTGAGGAGGACAACATCCCGGCCAACGTCGGATCTGGGAAGAGTGCTGCTGCCAAGGGCGCTGCCAGGTTTTCTGCCGCCAGCCGTGGCAAATTTGTCGCCATCGAGGATGAGGAGGCCGAAGATGTTGCGCCCGTGTCGAGCAACTTTGTCGTCCGCCAGATTGGCAACCTCCTCAAGGGCCTCGGTGGTGGTGGTCTCGCAGGCGGCGGTGGCACCAAGGTCCTGGCTGGCCCTGAGACCAGCGTAAAGGCCAGCGTGGGCGAGGGTGCCAGCTCCGGTCTGCCGACAGTCGGCACCGACGGCATCATCAAGATGACATTCCGCCAGATTAACCAGGATGGCGCCGGCCCCATGACCGCCGATGTTGATGGCACCTCGGGTGGCACCAAGGCCGATGCTTTCCAAAAAGCCGAGGTCGTCAAGGACGTTCCAGGCCTTGGTATCCAGGGTCTGAGCCTTGCCACCGCTACCGAGTTCCCGCTTGAGGTCAAGATGCCCGCCGGTACAACTTGCGAGGCTACTGTCGCCGGCGTCAAGAACGTCTGCATTGTCCGCGTCCGCAACGGTGCTGCTGCCGGCCCCTTCGGTGGCAGCGCTGCCTTCACCCAGTCCGCTGCCGCCCGCAAGCGCGCCATCGCATACAGGCTGCGCAAGCGCATGTCCCTGGACAACCGCTCCTAAGCGACTTCGCTCCATTGAGCGCTCGCGTACTGTCTTCTTCATCTGGCCTCCTAGCCTAAGCGGCCATCGGAGCTAACATAGCACACTGAATTTTCTTGGGGCATTTGTATAAGTGAGGTTGTTGTAGGATTTTGGGTTTTGGAAATTTGGGCCTTTCACGGTGTATTACATTCATTGATCACCCATCTATGGGCAGTGTTTCCTGTTTTGTCATTCTTTTTTTATTTTTTTCCCTTCTTCTTGTCGCATCCCCTGCCTTTGACAGGCAGGGCTCTGTTGATTTTTCTGTTGTATTTTTACATTTCACGATACCAGGGACTGAAAAATACAGAATGTGGCTTCTGCCAAGCAAAGCTGATCATTTCCCGATATTTTTTTCTGGTTGACTTGCCCCTGTTTCCTCGCCTCTTGGAACTGTCATGCATTAACAGTATTACCCCTGCTGGAAAATAAGACTTCCGAGACACTCGCATCCCTGGGTGCGACCCACAGTATGCAAGATCTATAATCCACGATCATTATGATCTCTTTTGTCCCCGTCAAGCCCGTTTCTCCCCCCGGCCTGCCAAAACACAGTGCAGTAAACACCCGAGACGGCACAGCCCGATTTCTTTTTTAATTCTTGGCCATCCCAGTTCCTCCCCCGGTCATTGGCGACCTGCTACTCCTTTTTCTTACCAAGCATGATCAGAAACGGAAAATCCATCGCCCTTGCAGGGTTTCCGCCCTCGGCCTCGACCTCCTTGCGAAGCACAAACGCCTCCTTGACGGAAACGTCCACCAGGCCGGCCCGGCGCATCGCCTCCTCGACCTCGGCCTTGCGGATACCGTGCCTTTCGACCCCTTGGCGCTTGGCGACCGGGTGGAACGCGATCGCCTCGTCGCCGTAGTCCTCGTAGTCGGTCACGGCGACCCGGCCGCCCGGCTTGAGGCAGGCGGTCAGCGTGCTGAAGATCTCGGGCATGGAGGGGATGTGGTGCAGCGTCAGGTGCGACACGATCAGGTCGAAGCGGCGCGGCTGAGGAGGTGGTGATGCCGACGAGCCGGCGATGCGGGAGTCGAGCTCCGAGCCGGCTTTTTGCAGTGCGGCATCGTCCGGGTCTTGCAGCAGCACGTTGACGCTGGTGAGGTTGGCGGCGTCGCGGTCAGGTAGCGCGGCTAGCTTGGCGTTGAAGCCGGATAGCATGCCCGAGGCCGTGTCGACGCCGATCAGAGTGCGGACGTGCGGGGCTAGTAGGAATGAGAGGAGGCCTGTCCCGCAGCCAATCTCGAGGACGTCCAGGTCTATTTGCAGATGTGGCAATGTTAGAAACAGAGGATAAAGCTTTTTTTTTTCATGGCTCATTTTGTCTTGAGGGCTCACGTGATGGGAACAAGCGAAGTTGCTCGACTCGTTTAGTTTACCTTTGGCTGCGCCATCTGCAAAGGCTGGGACGTGGCGCCTGATTGCATCGAGGGCTTTCTGTGTCGACTCGACGTGCTTGACGTTGTTATCCCAGTCGGCCGCCTCGGCGTTGAAGCGGGCGTTGTTGACGTCGAGGGAGGATGCCATGGCGTTGAAGGTGATGTTGATTTAAAGTAGAATGGGATGGACACCGCCCGGTGGCTTTTCTGGCTGAAATATCCTAGATTGAGGCGATTACACGATGGATCGGATCAAATTATACATGCCAAAGGACATCCAAATTCGGCTTGGTTCGAGTGGCTTCCCTATTGACTTGGCTATCGGGTCTAGGCATGGAGGACGGCGCGGGGTAATAGGCTCAGGTCTGACATGCGGGGACGGCCGGACAACGCACCGAATCTCCCGGTGCTCCTATGCACATGTGTTCACTTTTTAGGCTTCACAACCTGCCTCCTCCCTTCTGCGACTGCATTGTCCGGCAAATAAGGACAGTTCAAGGCACCGAGACTTTCTTTTACTGCTACTACTACTACTATCCCTCTTTGAAGGTGCTGACAAACGAACATTCCAATTAAATATATAAAATACGCTAAACTCGACGCAAAAAAAAAAAAAAAAAGAAAAAGAAACGATTTCGCTTCATATTCACCAAACCATCCAACCAGAAAAAAGTAGGTCGAGCTACGGGCAGCGCATTCCTGCACAGCTGGGGAAAATTAGAACACTACATAAAATTTTATTTGGATTGGATTTACTTGTGCGCACTTCCTATACTGTAATATAAGGGCCGCGTTAACGAGTCTCCAGGATGCAATATTCGGCCTTCAAAACTTTCCACCTTTTGACCCACACAGCAATCGTCTGCACTGGGTACTTTTTGGGTAGACGTTTGGTGAGGGTAAGTTTCAAAGCGTTTGTTTTCTATAATAGGACTCAATGGGTCGAACTTGGAGGACGATCAAAGAATCCGGGTGGTAGCTCCAGTGGGGCGAATTGGCAGACTTGTGCACACAGCCGGCCAATTGTGACGGCATCCATATGTGGATTAACTATTACCATTATCGCGGCACATTCTTGCATACATTTTGATTTTGGGTCGTCCCATCATGGCATCACCACACCTTGATACGTAAAGGCAGAACCTAAGTTCGACCGTTTAACGCGTGTATCGAAACGTTACTCGCGAGTGCTAAAGTCAACCAAGGAGGCGGCCACGGCGCTGTTGAACGTAAATATGGTACAAATAATAGAAGCCCTAATTTTTCAAAAAGATTTTTTGGGAAGAATATAATAGAAGTAGGGATAAAACATCAACTAAAAGGTGAATGTTGAGCAGAGTTGAGTCGAATCACTGGATTGTCAGCGGAACAACGCACCCTTTTATTATCAATGTTTTTTTCAATACAGTAGTAAGGTTGCATTGGCTATTTTAATTATAGTCTGTGCTTAATGTTCATACGATTCCTATCAACCAAAGAACTTGTTAGCGCAAAAGCAGAGCTTTACATAGCTTCCTGCTTTGTTTATGCGTATTTCGGTTGTTAACGGCCTGGCATACATTGGGAGAGAGAACCTTAGCATTCTTTACAACCAGGGAATCGGGCTGGTACCAGAGAGACCAGGTGGGATTACACCACTCCTAACAACATTTACCCCGGAGAAATACCTCCGGCAGAAATCACAATTAGCAGCGACGACTTCCGTCGAACTCAGTTAAACAGGGGTTAATCTCCGAGATCACAGTTCAATTTTTGAAATTATATCAAGCCTAAGAGAGATCACACTTGAGCCACAGGCTGTACAAGACACGCAATTTGCAAGCGCATCCCAAAACTCTTCGTTCCCATCCCGTGGGGGATTTTAAGCCAGTACTCGTTATTTGAAACGTCGTCTTGGACAGGAACGATGTTGTAACATCATGGAGTCGTTAAAATCTTTTTTCTTGAGCTCTGTAAAGCTGTCTTCTATGAAATGTCTATGAGGCACATGCTATGCTTGGTCATTCTTACAAATCACCATCGCTCCATACATCAAATCTCAAATCTCAGCGACAAGAGTGGCCTTTTCATCCAAGTTAATTTCTTGCCGCGGTGTTTTGTAACCTTTGGTTCCCTGGCGGAAGTTTTTCTCTTCCAAGAAGCTCAGCACAACTCCCCTCTGCACTATTGGTGACATTAACAAGTTGAGTGTTGTGACGTCGCCGCCGATGAGTGGGAGTATGTGTTGATCTGCCATGCGCAAGATGATGTTATCCCAAGCGACAACTCGTGTATATATCCCACATATCTGCACAGCTTCCCGCGTTGCGCGAAGCCTCGCTGAATGATAATCCGTGAAAACACGTTGGAGCTCTTCAGAACCTGGAACCATTTCCTTGTGTTCATTCAGCAGCCCATACAAACCGTTGACCAAACTCACGACTCCTTGCACGCCGCTGTTCATTCCAAACCCACTGTTGGGTGTCATCTTGTGCACGGCGTCGCCCACCAACACGACACGCCCGTGATGCCACCGCGAAACCGTCCCCTCTTCGATAAGAGACATGTTGCTCCAGTGCGACGAAGCCCAGACGTCGCCAAACGTCACTCCCTCGGCGAACTTGACGTCAGCAAACTCGGCCGCCATCGCATCTCTGTGAACTTGAGTGAATCTTTGGCCCATTTTGCTCGTCGGATAGTCCGACTTTTGATAAATGATGAAGTGCTGCTGTTTCTCGGCGACGACGAGCTGGATCGAGAAGCGCTTCCCGTGTGTCTCGTATATCGTTGATGGTTCGAGCTGGGGGAATCGGGCCGAGTAGCCGTACAAACCACGGTAGCTTGCCTTGAAACAACTGTCCTCCTTTTCCACCTCCGAGTCGCCTCCCACATTCTTGTTCATCAAACGTCGGACGGTGCTGTGCACACCGTCAGCCCCGAGAACCATCGACCCGGTGTAGCTGCTCCCATCTTCGCAGATAACAGTAACGCAATCAGGGGTTGTCTCGTCGATGGCGACCACCTTCTTGTCAAACAAGACATTTTCGGAGTTCTCCGGCAGACGTCGGTACAGTAGGTCCATGAGGCGGGCGCGATGGAAGCACATCCAATCGTGACCATGGTTGCGCTGGACGGCAGCGAACATGTCATTGCGGCTGGTGACAGTGCCGTCGCGGCGCAGATTGATCTTGTTGAGCACGGGCATGTACAGATCGAGGGCCTCGTCGAGCAGGCCCAGCTGATCCAGCACGCGGACGTTGTGCGGCCACATTGCGATGGACGTGCCGGCCTCCTTGTCGAGCTTTGGTCGCTTCTCAAGCAGCACGTGGTCTATGCCGGCACTGGACAGGGCGTGGCACGCCATCAGCCCGACGGGCCCGGCACCGATTACGATGACGCGGAACGGATCCTCCATGCCGCCGGTAGATTGTCTTTGGTGTGATTAATGAAGAAGGTGGTTGAGCACGACATGTTTGTCAACGAGTCAACCCGGGGGAGGAAAAGACGAGCTTCCACTCCTCGGTTAATGCTGACCTTCGGCATCCATCGAAGAAGTAATCGGCACTAAGCAGCTAGATTCAACTCTAGCCCACACCCTGTTTCTAAATCGGCCTTTCGGCCATCGTGGCTAGCCTTTCATCTCATCTATCATGTCTTGTGGCCGTTTGCCACCGAATTGGCTGGGTCAATAAGAAATCATCAGACTACTGTATGGAAACTGGGTAACTTCAGATGAGAGACAGTCTAGACCTTGATGGGGAAGATTTACCAGGAAACGCCAAGAGCACAATCTAAAAAGGAATATTAAATTCATGTAACAGGAGGAATACTGTAAAGGTTATTTGCGTAAGCAAATTTAATTATACAGCATTTACTCAGCAAGCCAAGTCCAAACTTAGAGCTAGAACTAGTCTAGTCTTAGCTTTTCTAGAACAAGAAAGTCTACTACATATATGATACACACGGAGATATCTTGGATACCCTGCCTTGCAAGAGGAATTTACCATCATCTATTTACTCTCTGTCTCTACCAGGTACCCTAACCCATGCAGCTCCCCATTAAAATCGGCTTGTTTCGTAAAAACGCGTGATCTGTTCATCCACATTTTAGCCTGTACATTATGCCGGTACGGGCTTCGATACAGTCGGATCAATTTTGTCTATATTTGTTTATTTCACGATCGCATCTTGCTAAATGTCAATGCGTCTCGAAATCGTTGTTCACGTTCATTAATTCCACTTTCACCATCACCATCTATCCGGTTTAAGACCCCTGTTTTTTGGACCCTGATTCCTCACCGTCAATTCGTCACCGATCTGATTTGATGGCTGCCCGCCAATTGCAGGTTCGCCCCCACCAGATGGATGCCCAGCTCTCTAGAACCAAGATATCAAGCGCCTGGGCTGCCAAAATCCACCCCAGCTCTAAGCATCAGTGACGTCAGCGCGACCGATGACACTTCCAAGACTCGACGCGAAAAAAAAAGTGA
The DNA here is from genome assembly GCF_004355905.1 of Pyricularia grisea. Classification (NCBI taxonomy): domain Eukaryota; kingdom Fungi; phylum Ascomycota; class Sordariomycetes; order Magnaporthales; family Pyriculariaceae; genus Pyricularia; species Pyricularia grisea. The sequence continues at coordinate 1,079,753 of NC_044973.1, read as the reverse complement.
GGCAATAAGATGCAAAATAAATTCGTCGGAGCGACGCACTTGAGCATGAGGAACGTCGCCTCAGCTCTTGCATACACAATGGCTTCCACATCCCATAGGTGACATTTCGAGCCAAAGCCTCCAACTACCCCTAAAAACCCCCCTCAAAATGCACCATCGTTGGGCACCCCGCATCATCTTCGGGCTAACCGCCGCCGCCGCCCTTGCGACGGCGGCCGACCTGCCACACAAACGCGGCCTCGCGTACATCCAAGATGAAAACACAAATTCCGAAGACGCCCGCATCATGCTGTCGAACGATTCGCTCATCAGCTGGTACTACACATGGTCGCGCAACATGGCGCGGGCGGTCGGCGACTCGGTCAAGTTCGTGCCGCTAATCCACAACCTCGACGACACCAACGACAAGGGGCTCGTGTCGACGCTCGACCGCGCCCCGGAATCGTCGACGCACCTGCTCAGCTTCAACGAGCCCGACGGCGAGACAGACACGGGCGGCTCGGCCATCTCGGCCCGCGACGCCGCCGAGGCCTACATTGAGCACATCGCTCCGCTGCGGACCGAGTCGAGCGACCGCAAGAGGACGTGGAAGATCAGCCACCCGTGCGTGACGGGCTCGCCGCGCGGGCTGGAGTGGCTGCGCGAGTTCAACGAGTCGTGCTGGGACATTGACAAGGACAACGGGTGCCCGACCGACTTTGTCGCCGTGCACTGGTACGGCGACCAGTACGGCCTGAAGGGTTGGCTGGACGACGTGCGCGATCTTTACAGCAACGGCAAGGACATGGCCGGGAAGGGCGTCGACGGCAAGGACCTCAAGTACTGGGTCACCGAGATGGCCATGCCCAAGGCCGACGACGACGCCACCTTTGCCATGATGAACGAGAGCCTCGAATACCTGGACAGTCAGGATTGGGTCGAGGCCTACGCGTGGTTCGGCGCCTTTAGGTCGAACAACGCCAACGAGTGGACCGGGAACAAGGTTGCCCTGTTCGACTCGAGCGGCGGCTTGACTGACCTTGGCGCGCTGTACCTCGGCGGCGAGGACAGGGGTTTCACCAAGGGCATGGGTGGAGGCGCTGCTGGGTTGGCGGTACCCGGATTGCTTGTGCTTGTTATGGCGCTTTTTGGGACTGTGGCTGTAATGATGTAAAGCCTGGGAGACTTATTTTTGTGTTGGGATGAGATGACGAAGCGGAATTTTGGATACCCCAGATTGTTTTTGTTTTTTTCTATTTCTTTTGTCATTGTCACAGCGATCCCCTGCATCTTCGCGCTCCACTATGTAGCGACTTGATCTCCATACTTGGGCTGGGCCTAATCTTTCTCGATAGCATCCAGAATTATAGCGCATCTCAATTTACTACTTACTCGAGAAACCAAATTTTCATCGTGGGATGAAAATTGAGCAAAGAAACTTATCACATCAATTCTTCCTTATTTTTAGTACGCTGCATCGTGCGATCGCTCAAGTACACTACGCCTATTTTCTTCCCCCAGTGCTGTTTGTTGTCTGGGGATCGGAAACGACATTTTCGGGACCGGACAAGTCGGGCTACTGGGAACAGGGGTAATTCCTGGCTACCTCATGGAGTGACGAGATCCCCCCCACTGCCCGCCGCTTGGCAGGATCATCAATCCCACCATCTGATTTTGACCCATGGTCTCACCAGAACATAGCCTTCCTCAACTCTTTTTTGATGTTGGAAGTTACATACCAGGCATTAGATTTGCAGGAGACGTAGTTTAAATACTTGCAATCATCGTCAACCACGATTAGGTCCTTTCAATCGCCGCCTACATACAACAACAACCAATGCTCTCAGTGACTTATTAGGCGACCATCGTACCGGCTCCATCGAATTGCTGGGAGCAAATCAATCACACGGGGAATCAACTAGCTCATGCAGGGACCAGCGATGATTGCAGCGCTCTCGTGTCGGTTTAATATTCTCAAAGCGGTCGAAGCCACAGCCGTCACGGCATGACAAAACTGGGACAGCCTCCATGTGGCGTCCATCTCGCACCGTACCACAAAGCCGCAAGGAGATGGTTCGGTCCCGATGGGCTGGAGGATTTGCTGTGCTTACTGTGGGTCGTTCCTGTATTGTAAAGACTTGTGCCCTAAACCTGCCGTGAATGAAGAGGCGTTGCGAAATGTCGACGACGAAATCTCTACCGATTTAGAACAGATCCAGTAAATATTGAATGTCTGGATTGCTGTGTAGTAATAGCATTAGGTGCGGCTTTGTATTTTGTATTCCAAGATCAAGGCAACAGCTTTTGATGTAGTTTCGCAGCGTGCAGATAGTTGTACATATAAGACTCGACATTGTTTCTGTGTACCAATCTTGTAATGTTGGCCATCAGTCATCGTTCGTACAAGCATACCAAGTTTCCAAGCATTCCAAGCCTTTGTACGATTGCGAGTTTCAATTTTGAAAGAACACACCTATTCCAAAAAGAAAAACAGAAAATCCCATATCAACGAAAGTTCAGGCCACCATTAATATCGCAAATCAGACGACCTAGAAACTTAAAAAGAAAGGAAAAGAAAAATTCAGCAAACACCCCAAAGCACTCAACATGAAGATCCCCATAGTCGCAGCTTTCTTCCTCCTAACGGCCCTGCCGGCCCTGGCCGGTAACCCAAGCATCACCTCGTACGGCATCGCGGCTCGCAACGTCGGGGATGCCCGCCCGCGCGGGCTCGACAGGCGAAAGCTGCTGGCACGCAGGCGCGGGGTGGCGCAGCTCGCGCGGAGACAGGAAGAGGATGGTGGGTCGGGCGCTGACGACGGAGCAGGTGGAGGAGCAGGAGATGCTGCTGGCGACGGGGGTGGTGATTTTGGTGGAGAAGGAAAAGGCGGCAAGGGGAAGGGTGGTAAAGGCAAAGGTGGGGACGGAAAGAGCGGCGGCTTTGGTGGCAAAGGAAAAGGCTGGAAAGGGAATGGTGATGGCGAAGGAGGCGGCGGTTTTGGTGGGAGAGGAAAAGGTGGGAAGGGCAAAGGTGGAGGTGGGTTTGGCGGAGACGATAGTGGTAGCGGTGGTGGCTCTACAGGCAGTTCTTCGTCCTCGCCCGGCACCTCTGCTGATACTTATACTGATACCTCGTCCGAGTGATATCTCCCTCGTGTCTAGGGGAACGGAGTGCCGATCTTATCACTGGACGCTCGATTCTGCATTGGGATGGAGCTTGTGGTATTTTTCTAGAGGACTACCTCCATTTGTAAATAAAATTTTATTGTCTTTTTATCTCTGTCAGTCATTGTCGGTGTAAGAAGGTCAACAACGGCTTCGACTTCCAGAT